>NC_058151.1:4254333-4554333 GCF_011075055.1 Mangifera indica
AGTTCGAGTTAAGATTTGAATGCTCGAGCTCTATATATTTGTATTCAAAATGGGTTCAAACTAAGTATAATTCAGCTCGACTTGTTACCATTGCATTAATTTGATGTCATTTTTGCACAGTACAATGTTAGGTTCAAACCATGGCCAAACTCGAGTCGAGATGCAAAATTCACAAAACATGTTCTTTTTAATCTTCGTGATTTGAAGAGTTTCTTCCAAAATTAAAATCCAATCCAAAATAAATTTTAAAAAAGGGAATTCAATCAAACTTAAACACAAAAAATATTGACAAATAATTAAGAAAAATTAGTTTTTCTTGTTCATTTAGGAAAACCCGTGTCATAATTAAGGCAAAGATCTACGTAAAATACAATTTTTAAATTTAATTTTAATTCTATTTTTCCTTAGTAATATGGTTAATTTATTTCAATTAAACCAAAATATATATATATATATATATAAAGGATTTTATCATATTTTACTTTATCTAATTTAATTTCAAAAAATCTATTATCATATTTCTTTTTAATAATTTCACAAGCCATTCCTTAATAAATTCTGCATTGAATTTATTTCAGATATCAAAATCTTTTTCGAATCCTTGGAGACAGAAACTTTCCGTGTCCATGGCGAAGTTGCAGAAGAGGAAACAACAACTCAATAAAAGCAACAGAACTTAGAATTGGAATCAGGATTGATCTTGTAATAATCTCATTCTATTTTAGCTTCTTTCGGTCTTCTGTCAAGCTTCAGAAAGATGGAGAACGAAACTGCAAATCAAAAGCGATGCTTTAAGCTGTTTGGTGTTCTAATTTCAGAGCAAAATCAACATCAAGAGGAATCTGAGGTTGAAGTTCATCGGAGGAAAGACAGAGCGCCACGTGCAGCGCAAGTTAAAGGTACATGATTGACAAGCTTTGTGATTGAATTGAAGACTGACAGAGTGACTGATGTTTGTGTTTTGATTATATATTTTGGTTGAATTAATAATCAGTGAAGAGATGGACGGAGGAGGAACATCAGAATTTTCTAAGTGGGTTGAAATATTGTGGAAAAGGAGATTGGAAAGGAATTTCAAAGTACTTTGTGCCCACCAGGACTCCAACACAGGTGGCCAGCCATGCCCAGAAGTATTTTATTGCACAAGCTTCAACTTACAGGAGGAATTATAGATCAAGCATATTTGATTTGCCACTCAATCAATCTGTAATTTTGCTAACTCTGACTCAATATATGAATCAATTTTGCAAGCAGAAAAGCCAATCAGTTACACTAAATATCTGAATTTTTTTTACAGGTACAATCCCCGGAAACGATGAACGGAGTCCGGGAAGTACCGAGACACCATTGCCATAATGTGATGGGGCAATGAATAATGCGAGAAGAGCTTATGCAGTCATGGCTACGCATGGCTGACTATGCACTCACCAAGTTACTCAAAAGGGTAAAATATAATTGAAAGGCTCAAGAGAAGATACAGTGTTGTTTCGAATTTCCTGAGTTGCATGATCAGAATTAGAGATTCCATTTATTCTGTTCTAAATATATACTAACAGGGTTAATACAATCAATAAAGAAGTAGATTAGAAACTATTGATGTAAATATTTTAAAGCTAATGACAGTCTTGTTTCCAGCTTATCTTAAAATTTACTAATCCATATATATTTACTGTATATAACGTGATTGAAATTTTAAATTAAAGATAAGTCAATACTCATGACAATAATGTCCCAATGTGAATGTAGATGGTTAATCATACAACATAATTAGTTGCAATTAAAATGAAATTATGGTTTGAGTCCGATACAATGGTTGAGAGTTTGATCATTATACCTTAAGATTTATGAGTTCAACTAATCCGGCTGGATTCCCTAATTTGAAAAAAAAAAGTAACAAAATGGTGATTGATCAAATGCAAAAATCCAATGCAATCTTGGATAATATAGTTATTGCTTTTTTTTTTTTTTTAAAGTAACAAGAACCACATTCGAAGTAGATTTCTATTGTTATGGAATTGAACTAATCACATTAGATAGGATAAATTTTAAGTTTAATGACCGATCTTATAAATACTAAAGTAGATAATTCAAAAGTTTAAATTTGATATGTCACTTGAACCCAGATTTTTTTATACATAAAGTATTCTCTTACACCATTCAACAATGCTTTGGGGGTAACTTTTATCAAATCAGTAATTTAAGCATATCTCCTCTTTCGCCATTCAAGTACGCCTTAGAGGTGGCTTTCATCATATCAGTAATTTAATCATGATTCAGAAAAGAAAATGTGTCGTATTAAGAGATAATTTTTTTGGCTATTTTTTGATCTTATAAAGAAGTAAAGTCTCAAACTAAGAATATTATTAACGTATAGATAATATTATTAACATATATTATAAGCATCATCTAATTGTTCTTTTAAGGTAGATAAATTCTTGTTGTGCAGGGTATGTTCTAGTTAAGTAATAAAATGAAAAATTGCGTACCCGAAAACGAAAACTTTTCCTTCTTTCTTTCTTTTTTTTATTTCTTAAAGATGTCAATCAATCTATTTATGTCAAGATTTGAAATAAAAGCGTAAAACAAGATATGGAAAGAAATCAAGCTAAAGAAAGAAAGAAACTTGAGTAACATAATTAAATTTCAAGTTTTTACTTCAATTAATTTATCATATTCTTTTAACAACAACATTTGCGGGGTCCAATTCTCCAAGATACCAAATTTGGAGGAGATGGGTTTATTTGCATAATTATATTTGTTTATTTATAGGCAACGACGGATTGCACATACTTGCGCGACATCATCAGACTACTTTGACTAGACAACGGGTGGTTGCCTTGTCAGGAAACCATCAGAGAAGAAAAGAGGTTGTTAGTGATAGGGTTGATGATGTATTAGAGTGATTCGTTGGAAAAAATAATCATCGAAAAGAAATAATGTATTTTTTAAGGGTTTAAGTATATTGTTTTGAATTTTAAAAGAATGACTATTAACCTTAAAATATAGATATCTTAAATGATAGGGTGAAAAAATAACTTTTTAAAAATTAAGTTAGGAAAAATTGATATTTTTCAAAACTAAAATGAAAAAATAAGATAAATTTTTTTCTTTAAATAAAATTAATAAATGACATTTTTACACCTAGTACTAATTACGAAATTTAACAGATTGATAGGTATTTAAATTTTTAAAACTTCTTACATAAAAGTTCTGGGAGGAATACACTAAAGTTTGGGTGGGAATAAGTCTTTTGGCTTTAAGTAAACTGTCAAGTCAATCGGTTGCCTTCAATATTTTTCTTTTTGTACAACTATGATTAAGATCATAAATTCTACCCATGTATCAGATTAAGTTCATTCTTAAATTATCTATTAAACTCATAATCAAGTTTAACTGAGATATATTAAGTTAATAGGCTTATATTTCAATGCTCAAATCCTTTTACCCACGGGGAAGCCACCAAGTTCTTTTAATCTTTTTTATTTATATTTGTAGATTCTATAGCTTTATTAGGCCTTATTACTTCAAATTTTTATCATCGAAATTACATTTTGCCTAAGCCCCAGCAGTCATTATAAATTGCTTTGCGTCAAAGCACTTTCCCGCTGCAGTTTCTCTATTCTCATCCCTCAAGCCAACGCTTTCCCCTTCAAAAACCGGAAATGGCTTCTGTTTACCATACCCTCCTTGAGAGACTTCTTCTTCAGCTGTTGGGTTATTTTGCAGATAAGCGGGAGTTAAAACGGAGTTGAGGTTGCCATTAGTGATAAAGCTTAACCGGTGCATTTTATAACCGGAGAAAATCAAGAAGACACAATGTTGTATTAAAAATGAAACAGAAGTCATTGAACAATGCCTTGTTTTATCTTCAATGCCTTGTTTTATCTTCAATCTCTAAACTAACAGAAGACATTAACACGACATTTCAGGTTTTCAAAGCGTAACGGATAAAACAATATTGATACATCAAATCTTGGGTGGAAATAAGTCTTTTAGCCTTTTAATTATCCCCTCTATAAAACAATGCAGGAAGACCCGCGACAGCTAGGAAAATGTAAACTCAAAAAATTAAAATGATATTACCAGTGCGCCAAACTTTGACGGGGAACACAAATTTAACAAAACATCAGTAGTTGCTGGCAGCTAACATAGAAGAATATGATGATGATAATAATAATAATAATAATTGAATAACATTCACTACTATCAAGCAACACATCATTTGTACAGGCCATTTAATAGAAATATGAACTGAAAGAATGAAATTTCACGATAAGTTACAGATCAACTTAAAAGAGCAAATCATTCATATGGTTCATGGGGTAAGGAGACTCTTCTCTGATCCCTGGAGAGCAACTGAGAAAAGCTACCCTATATTAATCCATGCCATGGAGGATCAAACTACAACAAACTAAGTTGAGCAGCAGCCAGATTTCTGGTTAACAGGTTGTCCTTTAATCTGCACTGTTGGTGGCCTTGCGTTGTTCATTGCAGGTTGACTTGCCATCCTGTAACAACAAATTACAGGCAAATCATTCATATAAGAAACCACAAACAAACATTTGACCATATCAAATAGGGATGTAAAAATTTGCAAAAGACCGTCACATCCAAATAGTTTTTTCTAAGATTGTCACACTTGAAAGGATTAAAAGCACAATGATTTATATTATATATATACCTGCTTTTAATGTCAGCAGTCATGGCCATAAATGCCTGCTCCACATTAGTAGAATCCTTTGCACTGGTCTCCATGAAGGGGATGCCAATTTCATCAGCAAATGCCTTTGAATTTTAGTGAAAAAAAAGAAAAAGCTATACGGTCAATCAAGTCTCCCATAGGTGTGTAAAAGAAATATGCCAACATTAGTAAGAGAGCAACAATTTACCTTGGCTGTTTCATAAGACACAACCTTCTTATCAGTGAGGTCAGACTTGTTTCCAACTAGAAGCTTGTTCACATTCTCACTTGCATATCGATCAATTTCATTCAACCACTGCTTAACATTGTTGAAACTCTCTTGGTCTGTAACATCATAAACTATCTGCCACACATCCGTCAGCGTCAATATATGATGAATCAGTTATGATAGCAGAACACAATGACAATGGAACTAAAAACAAACTCAAAAGATAACACTCACTATTATGCCATGAGCCCCACGGTAGTAGCTGCTAGTTATTGTCCTGAATCTTTCTTGTCCTGCAGTGTCCCACTGAATGTTTCAAACCAGAACCGACAAAAAAGGATCATTAGCTGTATGAAAATAACAGTAAGAAACATAAGATAAGACACTGATGAGTACCGATCAAACACACAAGGATCAATTTAAAATTCATTAAAAAAATTGAGAACTTGCCAAAATCCCACCTAGACAGTGTTCTAAATCATCAACAATTCCAAGAAACACAAATAAGAATAAGAAGGCCTCACAATTTGAAGTTTAACAGTCTTGCCATCTTGCTCTACAGTGCGAATTTTCTACAAAACAGAAATACATATCATAACGGAATTGTATACTTCAAATCAAGATAATATTTAGTTGAATACACAGCTTATTGATGCTTACAAAGTCAACTCCAATTGTGCTAATGTAACTGTCCAGGTATGAATCATCCTGCATAAGAGTGACAGATCAGAATAAAAGTTAGTACATGCATATGAAATAAACTCTACAAAATCAGATAGAGTGCACTAGGTTTCTTCATTAACAGCAACCAAAACACTTTTAATTAATTGTTTTCAATTAATCACTGGAGGCACAAAAAAACATCCAACATATGACTGGTACATATGACAAATTAGATATTACACATAGTATGGAAGTTTGATCTACCCTATCTATAGTGAGCAGCATGTATATACCAAAAGAAGCACAGCATCTCATTTTCATTGATCATATTAAAATATAGTAAAATAATAAATAAGCACTGGTTTTCATGCTACAGCAGAAAATGCAGCAAGCCAAACAAAAATGCAACAAGCATCTCATTCGGTTCTCCCTTACTTTTTAAATAAACAAGAAAACTTTTTTGAAAAGTGACCAAAGATACTTTCTGTATCTCAACTGAGATACATGCACTACTAAAAAAATAAAAAGGTAGATAAAGTTTAAAAAAGCTCTTAAAGAAGGAAAAGACAACCTATGCTAGAATAGCAGAGACAATAATCAAAGGAGATAAGTGAATGTAAGTGATTATCATTATATAAGCTTACAGCAAATCTCAGGAGAAGACACGATTTGCCAACACCGGAATCTCCAATCAGCAAAAGCTTGAACAAATAGTCACTGCACAAAATATTAAAAAATATATTCAACTTAACAGTACTCAGTATGAGAATAAAAGAACTCTAAATACTTTCTTCCCAACCAAATTTATATTTTCGTGCAAACTATAAGCCTGATAAGGCTGAACGAGCATGAAATTTCAACATGTATTCTCAAACGGATTCTCATGTTTTCTTCACTACACCCATCCAAATTACCCTCAATTCAATGATCCTTCAGACAGACTAAGCCATACAAGAGAAAATTTACAGGTTCACATGTAATTTGCAGTTCATCAGAAATCACCACGTAAATACAACAATCAAGCACCAATGAATACAAAATTTGATCAGTCTACAAATCTGGTTCTTATAGATCAATCAAGCTTCTAATTCAAATATATGTAAAAAGGTTTGCATAAACGGTTGCAATCACGACTACCTAGTTGAAACAAATTCATTTCATATGGAGACTTCAGCTCAAAATCATTTTATTAATCCGTAACAAAGACAAACCCATCATTATGTATATACCAATCTAAACAAATAACGAAACTAAAATTCACATTTAAGAACATCATTCAACAAGCAAACAAAAACACGATCATGTATATGAAAACAAAGATTACCATAAATCAAAAGATACCCAGCAATTTTTAGCACAAAATAATCATAGATCCACGGAAATTAAAATCTTTTGTTAAACACCCATCACAGATCTTTAAAAAAAATAACAAAACGAAACAAAAATAATAGTAAAAATGAAAATTAATCTGTAAGATCTGGGGCTTACTATTCAGGATTCATGACTGCAAGAGGTAGGATTATGCACAGAATCAGACCGGCCCAGCAGGAATTGGACCGGGTTTTCGCAGAGAAAAGTAGAGGTTAGGAACTTAGGACTTAGAAGAGAAGCAAACAAATGGCACGAAAAAAGGTAACCTCAAGAGTATAGAAACCAATCTCACGAAAAGTTTGGAGGGCATTTAATGGGTTGGTCAAACATACTTGATATTACCAATTTCGTCAAATTATTTTCAACAAAGTTATAGGCATAAATAAAATATATAATCATATAATTAATTAATATTTTATTTTTAATTTAAAATTATATAATTATATTACGATATATTATAATTTATGTATAAAATTATATATATTATTAACACATATAATATTAATTATTATTATTATTTTTTTAATTTAAATTATATATAGATAAAAGATATCATCAACTTGAATAAGTGATTATCTATAGAAAAAATTATATTTTAATTACTTATACTTCTATCTTACAAACTAATGCAAATTATTAATTTTAAATCAAAGTTATAAGGTATATGTTTTGTTTAAATTTTAATTTTTTTCAAGGGTAGAACAGTAATTTTCTTCCTTGGTTTGTTTCATTTTCACTTTTTCACAGAAGCTTCAAAATGTGATTTTTTACCCATCATCTAATTATGTTGGTAAAATTGTTAGCTTACATGTTACATGTTACTGATGCTAAAAAGATGAAAACTTTTTTTGTTGATTTAGAGTAGTGTTATGTACACAACTTTATATATAAATAACGATATGTTATTATGTGATTAGATAGTTGAAAATTAAAGATAAAACAATATTCAATCATATAATAACACGTCATTATTTGTGCATAAAGTTGTGTATATAATATTATTGTTATTGACTTATAAAACAATCAAAAGATGTATTCCCACTTGAGGTTTAATTCATTGTCAAACTCTTATTCATTAATTTTTGAAAATTCAAACAGTTACATGTTAGTTATTAAAGTTAACAAAATTCGTTAGTATTAAACGTTTAGTTGTCATTAAACCAATAAAATTAAAAAAAATAAAATTTTATCTCATTTTCCTACCTTTATTTTAAAAACTTATAATTTTCCGTCATCTTAAGTTTTAAAAAGTTATATTTTCTCCTTTAGGCTTTATTTTTCTTTTCTACATTTTCTAGCCACCTTTTTTAGCCTAGTCCCTTTCTCTTTCTCTCTCAACTCTTTCTCTCCAACATAAATCCCTCCTAGGGTTTTGTCATGCATGAAGACAAAGGGTCAATTCGTCTTTGTCATCATGAGTCGAAAATGGACAAATTTGCTTTTCATCATACATGATATGGGAGAGGTATTCTCCTTCATCTCACAATTCAGTTGAATTTACATATGGAAGCATAATGAGAAGGAGAGTCAACTTGGCCATCTTCATCGACCCATCTCCACGAATCAATAGATACTTTAGTTCATGTTAGACTAGGCTAAAGAAGCAAGAGAGAGTACCGAGAGAGAGAGAAACTAAGCTGAAAAAGGTAGTTAGAGACAGTTTCGGTGGTCGAAAAATGTAGAAAAGAAAAATAAATCCTAGGAGAAAAAATGTAACTTTTCAAAATTTAGGCTATGAGAGAAATTGTAAGTTTTTAAAACTAAGGTAAAGAAATGAGATAAATTTTATTTTTTTTAATTTTACAAGTTAAATGATAATTATATCCTTAATACTAACAAATTTTATTAAATTTAACAACTAATGGATAGATATTTAGATTTTCAAAAATTAACGAGTAAAAGTTTAGTGATAGACTAAACTTTGGGTGGGAATAAGTTTTTTAGCCCTTGTAAAATTTACTAAACAGAATAACAATTTAACCGTTATTTTATTGAATATACTTTTCACCAAACGTAACAAACGGGCAGAATGCATCCATTTAGATATTACTATAGATTCCAGGTTTTTGGATCTGTAAAATTTGGACTTATGCTTGTAAAATACTTATATTTTGTGAGTGAATTGGGTAAACTTGTGAGTATCCAAAATTATTTATAATATTTAAGATTTCATTTAACAAAATGTTAGAGTTATATTCCCATTTCTTATTGTTTTTTTTTTTCTCTAACTGTTTCAGGCTTTCTTAATTTCTTGCCTATCAATTCATTTCTTCCTTGAAACCAACAATCATACAACTTTTGGATACTATCTCTCTCTCTCCACTAATCTTTGCTTTGACAATTTCTTATTCTATTGAAACCTAGAAGTAGGTTACTCTGAATAGTAACAATTGTTTTACAATTATTATATTAAGTCAAAAGTTTAATTTTGATATATAATCGAAGGTTTAAATTCATGCTTTATGGGTTAGCATTTTATTCTTTTACCATTCAAACTACTTGTAGAGGCTTTTTTTTTTTAATATTAATCTACTCTTTAATTTGTACCATTTACACCATGCTTCTAATTTATATGTATATAAACACAATACAAAGTTAAGAATGCCACTTCATACAACATCCTTGTTTGTAATGTCTAATTTCTTGCTCATCATGTTTGTGCATATAATATATTGATTTCATAGCTCTCGCCAAAATCGATAATGATTTCCTTAGGTTGATACACATGATCAATAAATACAAACCTCATCCTTAATACTTGACCAAAGGCCTAGCCCTAACTAGCCTATGATGTGACATTGTCTAATCTCTTGAATATATTTTTGAGTATCCAAATGATGCATTTGAAAGTAATCACTTTTAACCTTATTGCCCATGCATGCCATTTGCATTGCTTATGGAGACATTTGATCTCTCATCTAGATTTTGTTGACTTGTAAACTCCGTATTGGTTTCCATTCTTTATAATATGTTGGTCGAATGCATCTTGCAAAAATATTTTTATTTGAGAAAATATCATTCACTTTAACTATCCATCTCTCTATACTCCTCAAGTAGTAGACGTTGATGTCTCATCGAGAAAATTTGATAACCAATGAAATGAACCACCTAACACATTCTTGATATCAAGCTTTGCATTACAATGTATCAGATTTGTATGATGGAAACTAATCATACCTCTTATACTATAATTAACATGTGTTTGCTCCTCGAACTTTGGTTCTTTGATAGGAATATCATATATTCATCCCCATGATCATAGACACTCTAATTCAAAACCTTTTTGTTGTTGCCACTTACCATTCCTCTGCAGTATCTAGTACATTGACATCATGCTTTATCATCAACTTTTTTTTCTTATTGATCCTGACATTTTAAACCCCTAGTAAATCGTCATTATTATCTTCTACATAACTATGCGACTTGATCCTTTGTAAATCATTATGTTATACATCATAATGTTGCTCCAATCCTTGTACATCATGATGTGGCTGTTGAACATCATAATTGGTGGTTTTCGCCAATGCATGTACAAATTTACGAGAAAACGTCACAAAAACTAGAATATCACTAAGACAATTAACATCTTGATCATTTATATAGGTGTGTCATTGTTGAGAATTCTTGGTTTTATGTTTAACTAAATGTTGTTTTGCTTTTGATCGATATGGAGAAGTTAGCTCAACAATTGGATTAATCAGTCAAAGATTGTGTTCTCTCGGATTTTAACCATTTTTTGTTGACCTCTAACATATTGTATTATATTGTCATCACTTTATATCCATTCCCCTCCATATTAAACCTAAACATGACTCACAATTTTGATCAATCGCATTAGAGAAATACTCATAACTAAAGTTAACCAGAAAATTTCAAAGCATAATGTCCAAATATTATTATAAAAAATATCAATATACTACTTTCGTGACTGGAATATCAATTTAATGGTTTTAGGGTTCTAGGGGTTTGAGGTTTCATGATTTTAAGAATTTAGGGTTTTAAATTTTAGGATTCACAATATCAATTTACACCTAACATGGTAAAATAAGTAATGATATGTATACATAATTTTGATACACAATTTAGTGTATAGGTGATGTGTCATTATGTGATTGGTTATTATTTTATCTTTAATTCAAAATCATTCGATCACATGATAATACATCATCTATGTATTTAAATTGTATACCAAAAATGTGTAGCATAGTTTTATTGTGGTAAAATATGAATTCACCCTCCACAAGGTAAAATATCAATTACACTTATTCTAAAGTTTTCTATATATCGTAACTAATAGTATTATAATTAAAAATATGTAACACTTCTCTTCAAATACATATCCTTACCCAAAATATGTATTAAAAAAGATATGCTAATTTAAAAATTTTTCTCAAAATTCAATCAACAAATAATTAATGCATGACCAAAAAAGTGCATCAATTAGAATAACATTAAATAATCCCAATCTAAAAGAGTGTGTCTAAAAACAAAATTCATAATATCAAATGCGAAAATAAAACCAACATAAATACATCAAATAAAAAGATCCACAAATAAAATGACCATATCGCCCCTGCCTCATGCAATATCTCAAACTAACTAGCTTGCTTTCTCACTTCCCCGCTAATCTACAATCCTATCTATAAAACCACTAAAGGAACATGGTGAGTGAAACACACTCAGTAAGTAGGTAATCTCTTGACACCAAATATAAAACATAATTAAATATCCATATCATATATCAATGTTCCATACCCAACCTCTTTGCAGTATTTCAAATGTTTTCTCAAAATTCAATCAACAAATAATTAAAGCATGACACTACAATAAAATTCTCACAATTCAAAAAAGTACATCAATTAAAATAACGTTAAATAATCCCAATCTAAATCAGTGTGTCTGAAAACCAAATTTATAATATCAAGTGTGAAAACAAAACCAACATAAATACATAAAGTAAAAAGGTCCACAAATAAAATGACATATCGCCCCTACCTCATGCAATATCTCAAGTTGACCTACTAGCTTCCCTACCGTCCCATTGATCCATAATCCTGTCTGTAAAACCACAAAAGGAACATAGTGAGTAAAACACATTCAGTAAGTAAGTGACCTCTCGACACCAAACATAAAACATCATTAAATATCCATAACATATGTTAGTGTTCCATAACCAATCTCTTTGCGATATTTCGAATGTTTTCCTAATATCTCGAATGTCTATCTGAATATTCTGACACCCAGTGCCCAATTTCTAATGACAATGTCAAACAATGTATGTTGACATTTTGAATACTTGGTGAAAACATGAAACATCTCAAACGTGTTCGTACCGGTCTAGAGGGAGAGAGAGAGAGAGTAGAAAAAAATGAGCGACAGAAATGAAAATGAAGAAGGTTGTTGGAAAATGTAGAAAAAAAAAATTTAACCCTTGGAGAGAAAAGGTAAGCTTTTAGAACTTTAGGTAGGAAAAATTATTAATTTTTTAAACTAAGGTAGAAAATGAGATAACATGCTATTTTTAAAATATTATTGGTTAAATGACTATAATAGATGAATATTTAGATTTTCAAAACTTAGAGGGTAATAGTTTAATAGTAGACTAAACATTGGGTGGCAGTAAGTCCTTTGGCCTTTCTTGTTGATTGGCGTCGTTTTGTCATCCTTTTTTTCCGTCAAGATGTCTCGATCTGACCAGTTGCATGGAATTCATATATGGCCAGCGATATTCCAGAAGTAATTAACTTGCTTAAACACATATCCTGCGGTTGGCGATCCACCATGTTTTACATGGTATTGAAGATTAACTTATTCTAATTAATTTGGTGGGGGTAGGTGAATGTGATGTTTTTGGGTGAAAGGAGTCAAAGCACCTTCCAATTTCAAACCTTCTCGCTGACATTGCCAATTACCATGTGAGTCCTTTACAAGCAATATTATGAAATTTCCTTTAATTTCAAACCTATTTTGGCCCCAAAATCTGGTTAATACAAAGGTATCACACTCGTAAATTGTTTTCATCACTCTTATATGTCTTTTGGCTAAAATAAAATAACATTTATGGCTTCCTAAATTCATGAAAAAATCTTCCATATATTTCATAAATTCTGTAGGTAATGAAGATGAGTCATTGACAAAAAATATATCTTCAATCAAAGCATATTCTTTATATATTAATTTAAAAGGTTAAGGGAATATATAGAAATGATAATAATAATTATCCACTCCAAAAATAAATAAATAAACAAAGAAAGAAAGAAAGAAAGAAAGAGAGAACGAAAGAAAGTTTCAACTAAAACGATGAAAAGAATTTCAGTTAAAACACAGTGAGCCATATGGTCAAATTGTTCTTAGATATTTGACTAGGGTAGTTGTAAATTCAAAAGAGAGGAATTAAAACTGTAAAATCCTTCAATAAAATAAAATAATCCAAATACTATCACAAAAATGATCTTTTAGAATCGAAGAAACACTTTCTTGAACTTTGAGAGCAAACCTCTATCAGAAATTAACCTCTGTGAAGAAGAAATAAAAGCAAAACAACAGCCTGCTTTCTTAATAGGAAAGTTTTCTGAGCACAAAAGTTTACCTTAAACGCAAATGTTAATATCTAAACAACGAAAGATTTTGATAAAAAGAATTGCATATTATGATACCATGTTCCATTTATTACCTAAAAACAACAGCATGCTTTCTTAATGTTGTACGGCCTAATTACTGAGTTATTTAGACGAAATCATTCATCAAGCTCATTTCATACATCATTCATTTGGGAAAAAAAAAAAAACCCATAAATTTTATGTAATGGCTAATGCCTTCTTGCTGCATTCGTAACTTACAGAACTATAATACAACATCATGCAAAGACATTATTTAATGTTAAGTGGCAGATCAAGTATGTTAATTTCAGTCTTCCACTCAATCTTTTAATAATTAGACAATGGGTATATCACAACGACAAGTCATTTGTAGATTTTCAAGTTAGTTCATCTGAATCATAGGACCCCTTATATATATTATTGGAACCCAACTTCATCCTCTCATAATCAAAATAAAAATCAGCAATCTCTTATTAACATGGTTAAGCTTCTTCTGGTTTATCTTCTTGTCACTCTGAGCATCGCATTAACAACCAATGCGACGACGTATATTGTGGGAGGTACCTCCGGCTGGGATATCAGCTCTGATCTTGAATCATGGGCACAGAACAAAGTATTTAATGTTGGCGATACCCTTGGTAAGTCTATCTCCTTCTGTTATAACAAATAAAAAGATTTCAATGCCAATGAAAAGGGTTAAAAAATTTTCTGTTTCTGTCGTTTTTGTAGTGTTCCAATATTCATCATCTGACAGCGTGTGTGAAGTAAAACGAAAAAGCTTTAAAGCATGCAATACAAGCAATTCTTTGAATACATTTTCAAATGGAAACAGGACGGTTCAATTGACACAGCCGGGTAAGAGATATTTTATCAGTGGGAACAAGTTATATTGCTTGGGTGGAATGAAGCTTCAAGTGATTGTGGAGGGTGATGCGTCTTCACCGATTAGTTCGCCTGAAGCACAGCCAGAGGGTAATCTTCCACGAACTTCTTTAAAGGCCAAAAATGCTCCAAGTGATTTTTCTAATTCATCCGAGTTTTCTTATGGTAGGAGGGGCTCCCTTTTAGTAGCTTTTCTGGGTTTTATGGCTACTATTTTGTGGGTGGTGTAAGTGCTTTGTAATACCTGCAGGGTTGTTCCGTATTTTTCAATAATAAATTAAAGGGATAAAATAATGAGTAAGAATTTTATAAAATCATTCTTATTTATCCTGTATTTGAACTTGGCAAGAGGTTTAAATATTGTGTGAATAATAATGAAAATCTATACAAGGGATTAAGTATTTGGATACATCAATAAAGAACTAAAGATTACGAATTCGTGCATGCTATATTATGAATAAGTGACCTCCTTTTTAAAAGAAGGGTTTAGTAATGGCGACTCTCGGAATATGCCTACACTTTTTTTTCATACAAAAGAGAAGAATAAAGAGGTAGAAATTGAAAGAAGTTAATGGAAGGTCAGGCATCATTTAAAGCCATTAGTATTACTTGATGAAACTCACCGTTTTGTAATAAAGATAAAACACTATTTATCATCCTAATGAGAATTAAGAAATCAGTGGAACGACTGAGATCACATAATACCTACAGGTTTGAGTTTGAGTTATAATAAAAGGGAAAAGAGGGCTGAATAGTCATTTTAGAGATTAGAACGCCCGTTCCATATTAGTTAGGTCGAATGACTAGTGTAACGAGCATCCTAAGTTTTTAAGGGGAGGAACGCCTGTTTCGAAGAATAGAATGTCTGTTTTAATGATTATCTAGTAAAAAATTCTGTAGAAAGAGACCATTATCTGGGTATTAACAATACCCCTTTTTATATTTCATGAAAGTAAAACCTTAGCCACAAAAAGATTGTCCCAACGGCTCAAGATCGAAGATTTGAGACTGTCCAGATTATAGGTGTTAGTCTTCATCGGATTTAGAGGTAAGTAGGATACGTTCTTTAAGCCTTTGATTTTATGTTAACCTTATGCTCTTTGGGACTCCTATGTTCGGTTGAAATATGGAAATAATTGTGTATATTGAATAAAAGTAATTCTAATTTGTTGTTTACGGAGAGTACGTAGTTTGTGTTATGGATTGTTGGAAAAGTGTAAAGATTGGCACTTCGTACATGGATTGTGCATTGGATGAATAGTGAAGAATCGTTTGATCTGAACAATATTTGTGTTTATTGTGAGTTGATAGATTATACTCGGGAAAAATCTGGGAAAAACTGTATATAACACCTCCATCTGGATATTATCCTTTAAGGTAAAGTATTACTAAAATCTTTATACGCTTGATGTCATTTAAATTTAAAATCAATATTCTCAATTCAAACATACATAGCATTTCATCTAATTCAATTAATTCCTCAAGTCTTTTCTATGCAAATAAATACTATCATTACAGAATAATTCTTAAGCAAATAATATAAAATCTCATAAATTCATGTACTAGAAATTTTAAATCAAATTTATCATATAATCATATCATAATAACAATCATTATCTTAGACTGTCTATGTCTATGAGTTAATCTCTCGCATGACGCTCCATCACTGAATCGCCATCTTATTGTTGTCACTTCTAATCCTGTCACTTGTGAAATGCAAAGGAATGAAATGAGTATTAAACTCAGTATACAAGAATGATCTATCTTACCATCTCAATCTATTTCTCATTCCTTTACTAACCTAGACTATCTTGATTATGATTTTTGGTTGTCGGTATCTAACTCGAATCTCAAAGAATTAATGTACCCATTCTTGCGACCATTCTCTATGTAATCTCTCCCTAGTTTTGGTTGTCTAATCACTCATTATTGTTCAACAGACTCACAATCTTAACTAAATCAATCGATGGACCTCTAATTAATGGATTTTTTATATTGTGGTAAGTCTTGGACCTCAAAATCAACAGACTATCTATACCCTGGGAAGTTCTGGCCGATTGATAGACCCACAATCTTTACATTGATGTATCTCTCAATCTAATAACACCAGTTGACAAACATTAACTTATCTACGAGTATGCTTAAATCACAGGTATTCCCTTATCAGCCTAATAATCTTAATCTCTATGTACTGTAGGCATTGAAAATCTCAAATCTCAACGGGATATTCGATCTCTATTGATACCCAACCTCTCAAAACAATCTCAGACTTATCTCGAGTCCAATATATTCTCTATCTAGGATTTTCTCTCTCTTTATCATATCTATTCTCTCCCTCGAGTATCTACACCCTTGGGCATCTTTCTCATATTTGAATCAAACCTTTTCCTTGGGTGTCTAACCCTTTGAGTATTTCTCATATCAATCTTATTCCTTCCCTTGTGTATCTTACCCCTCAAGGATCTATCTTATGTTGGTATTAAATTTTCCTTTAAATATCTACCCTGTGAGTATCTTTTGGCAATGTGTCTTCTATCTTAATCATACTTATCGCAATTCAAATAATTCCTAAGTCATGTTTTCTTTCGAAATATGACATATCTTCAGTCGTATTCAAATGTACAAATCAATATGTAAACGTACGATTCACCCCAATTGGAATTTGGTTGTATATCACCAAAATCAATTAAAGTTTGACATGATTTCCCATATCGTACATAAAACTTTATTTCAAAACCTATTTGCGGCAGCATCAAAGGAATTTTTTTTTTTTAAAATTAAAATTAGTAGCCATGATAAAGAAATTATACATTGATTCTCGAGGTGATTTGTGACCTATTTTTTGGCTCTAAATCCAATATGAACTTGCAATCCGAATGCATCATGTTCAAGAGTGTGTGTGGCACTTTCACAAGGAACCTCACGGAAGCTCGTCGACATCTTCAAAAGGGAGATTTTCTGGCCAAAGCATGACCCATCATATATAATTTCTCTTTACAGATTGATTCTTAAGCGAGTTGCAGCCTAATTTTCAACTAGAAATCCAATCTGAACTCATTACTCAAACACATCACATTCAAGAGTACGTGCAACAGTCCCATTAAGTACCCTCCAAAAGCTCGTCAGTATCCCTAAAAGGCAGATTTTTTGGCTAAAACATGGCCTACTGTCCAGCCCAACAGGTTCATGAAACCTGCAGTTTTCACACTTTGTTTCTCGCAGCAAGTTTTTGGGTGGACTTCGAGCACCCTTAATTCTTCAATCTCTAGTTTCTGGAATGTTACTCTTTCTTTTCTCTAAGCCAAGGCGGTGGAAATCAGTGCTAAACCTTGGAGGGGGCTGCCTTAAATATGACTTCCACTTTAGTTAGGACTCACAATTTTTTTTTTTGCTTTTAGTTTTCTTTCTTTCTTTCTTTTTTTCTTTAATTCACACGTGCATGGGCAAGCCATCAAGCCCACACAAGGCCCCTTATTTGTTTTTGGCTTGATTGAAATTTTATTTTCGATTTCAACCTGAATTCAACTCGACTATAAATTAAAATTTGTGAAAAAATAGTAATGTTGCTAAAGTGTACTTGAGGGTGTTACACTATAGATTTGCAAAAACAAATGTGATGGAATGCTAGTTTCGTACATGTATATTAGATCATGATAGAACACTTATTCCAAATATCAAAATGGTTATTCTATAGTATTATTGACTATTAATAAAGTAGGAGGTAAGAATGGTTATACCAAAGTTATGAATGTCTACTCTAGTGAAACGTTCCACAAGAGAAACATTTGTTTGAATTGAGGAAGCAAATAGTCATTCATGAGTTATGAACTCTCACTCTATAGCAAGAAGAATAATGACTATTTTAGGTTTATGAACACCCATTCCAATAAATTGTTCCACGAGTTTCATGGAACAATATAAGTACATGAAAATATGATGGATGTTTGGTTAGTACATGATAGAAAGACATGAGATATAAGTATGAGAGTCAGACATTGTATGATCTATGACTTAAGTATACATGAGGTGAAAACACAAACAAGTCAAATGATAAGATTAATAAGGGCTCAAGAGAAAGCGCATGATACATGAAAACATATCTAGTTTTTATGCATGAGGTGAGCTAAGTATAAGCTTTTAACATGTTTTCTAGGGTATTTAGGGCATTTGAGTTTTATGAGAGACTTATTCCCATGGATGTGTATATGGGAGTTAATCCCATGAGTTTTATAGCTTTTAGAAGCATCTATGAAAACATGTTTTCTCATGAGTTTATGATATGGTTTCTTAAGAGTTATTATAAGGAAACACTTGTGAGATTCTTTATACACATGCTTACAATAGGGCATACACATAATTGAGTGTTATGGTAGTCTACTCATGTTTTGTTTGTATGGAAAGAGGAACTATAAGAGCTTAAGTTACTCACATGGCTAGGGTGTTTAATCCCTACCGCAACCTAGTTTGAACGACATAGCTAGCTACATATTTGAGTAATATTTATATAAAATGCTTTTACAAGTTTTTTTTTTTTTTTCTAAAATTGTTTTACAACATACATTACATCTCATGTCATCATGTTGAGATAACAGTTATATCCTAGATAGTGAGCTCATAAAATAAGACATGTAAGACAATAAGTTTCAAGAAAGGTGAATTAAGAGAAAATAAATGTAGATGCTTAGTGGTCTCTTACAAATTGAGTGTTAGACAACAAATGATTGGTGGTTAGTGAGATATGAGTTAATTTAGGAGAATCATGAGGGGATTTTATTATATATGTATATGAGTGTATGAGTGCAGATGTACATGAGATACTTGGTTATATAACCTTAAGGTTTGACTCTAGTTAAAAAAGTATTACACTTACATACTATAGTTTCCTATTTTTGAAAGAGATTGCTAAAGGCAAAATGCTAGAGTTTGAAAAAGTAACACCTAGAAGTAAGAGAATGAAAGGAATTTCTAAGATTTTTTTTGAAAGATTGCAATGTGAAAGTGGTAAACTACTTGAAAGGCTAATTTATAGGTGAAGACCTCTAAACAAAAGGAAATTTACACCATCTAAATGACCTTGCGATAACAATCTAAAAGATGAGATAAAGATAATGGGTTTTTAAAGTCTTAGTTGTATTATGAAATTAAGGAACAACTGTTATGTAAGTAGGATTTACCCTTTGATAATTATACCTTGGGTAGCACCAATTACCAACTGGTAGACTCTTTGGTGTCCATTTAGCAACTTAGCGACTTAACACCTAGGCACATATGTATAGACAACTCACACTAGGAGCCTATAGATAACATGTCTTCTATATGAGTATATTTGCATAACATGAGTAAGTGTTCTCCAAGAAAAAGAATATTTGAGTTAATTAATCATGACCACTGTCTACAATCAAACAAAGTATTCAAATTGTCAAAGTAGACATCTACATATAATTTTCACTTTGCCAATCAAGCTAGTTGTGCCACATTTTAAATAAAAGATGGATATTGTCCTAATAACACAGTAAATATAATATGATTGAATCATTCACACAACGCATATTACATTTAGTTAAAAACGATGGTATTATATCTAAGCTCCTTCAACGTGTAATGATCTTAATGATACTCATTATTTCAATCAAACATACATGCAAGCTTATTAACACCTAAAATCACCATTTGTCGTTGGGTAATGACAACATTCTCTCATTTCAAGTATATAAACCAAAGAGATCTTTTTAGAACAATTTGCTTTCGAAATGAGATTTCTCATTTTCATCTTCTTTAGCCAAAACAAAATACATTATCTGAATTCTTTTTAAAAACACTACTTTTGTAATTGCTTTGGTGAACATATTAAAGAAGAGAATAAATAACATTATAGTGGATGTGGATTTTACTTGTGTAAGCGAAACCATTTGAAAAACTCCTCCTTTTACTATTTAATTATTTTTACTAATTATATGAATGCACTTTGTAGCACCCTAGTTATAACTAACACATAATATCTACGAATAATTATGTAATTACATTAGTATAATTTCTTATATCAACACTTTGTATTCATTGGCAAATCTTGTGTTCTTGTTTGAAGTCATCCTAGCTATATTTTGTTTGAATCATCCTTAAAGAGTAATAGTGGATTGGACTATGAAATAAAGAAATAAATTTTAATTTTTTAAATTGGTGAATTTTCAAGAATGTTATTTATTTTATTGATAATACTATTTATTTTGTCAATATTACTATTCATTTCATCCTCTTTGATGACATCTGCAATCAATTTAAATGAGTTTGAATTTATTGTTATCAATTTAAACTGAATTCAAATTAAATCTTATTTGAGTTTAATTCAATTCAATTGCTCCAACCCTAAAGGAGTGTTTGGTTTAAATGATAGAAAAACTACTCTAGTAATATATCTTTTATTATTTATATTATTTTGTTTTGTTAGTAAGTAATAAAAAATTCTAATAATATTTTATTATCAATAGTGATATGACAGATAATATAAGAGATAATTTAATTATTATCTTCACCTTAGGTATTAAAAGTTTATTAAGGTAATGTTGAGTTTATTATAATTATATCTTTATTCGATTATTTTTTTAGGATAAAAACAATCTCATTTTCAATTAATATAATAAATAATATACAAATATTTTAGAATAATTAAATCCAAAAGTATTTAAGTAGTATGATATATTAATGTTCTTTTATTACTTTTAATCAAACACAATAATTATTTATATTTATCAATTTTATTAAATATAATAATAATAATAATTTATATTCGATAATTTTTAATATATTCTATTTATAAGTAATTTTTTAATAAAATATATTTCAAATTAAACGCCTTCAATGTTACGAGGATTGAGATTTCTTAAATTGTGACCCATTTTTAACGCGTTAGGGAGGAAAAATGAAACGTCATGGGAGGTTTTAAATGAAAGGTTCGTGGAGTGACACGTAAAATTGCTATGCTCTAAATTCCAGAGCATTCCATTACCTTGTATGCCATACTTGACGAACAAGATATAGGTTTATTAATTGACGGGTCTAGCAGTTCTAACAACTCTTATTATAAGGCTTAGGTGTGGCTTTCAATTCTAAAATGGTATGCTGTAATAGCAAGTCATGTCTCTGTAGGTTATGTCATAAAAAGGTGGTCTTGGTTATATTGCAGATTGACTCGATTCTCTTGACATATTCACCACAATATGATCAAATCTCATTTTTTGGCATAATTTGCAATGACTTAGTCCACAAAATTATGAGTTGTATCGCGACCACTGGTTATACAAGTTTTGTTAGGGGGCTTTAGGATATAAATCGTGGATTGGCTCCATACGAATTATTAAAAATAATAAATAATTATTAATGATTAAAAAATCAATTGTAATTAAAAAATATAAAAAGTAATATAGTGAGTCATTCTACCAAAGCATGCAAACCAATATGTTAAAAGATTTACCAAGATATGGTTCAAAGGGTCATAGATCGTGTCACAAGTCTAACCATCCTTATAGGTTTATATGACCTACAAGGTCTGCTAATTAGAGGGTATTAGCATGACACGACCCATGGACACGGCGGGTTGTGAACCTGTTTATAAGAAATTAAGACTAATTTTCCAAAATAAGCTAATTAAAGGAAGGACGAAAAAATTTTAGAGTAACTGGGATGAGCCAATCTTGACTAGAGAGTCGAGACAGAACGTAACTGAACTCGTCCCGAACCAAAAGTATGGTCCTAAATAAGTGTTTGAGCCTAGCCATAACAACCACCACCACCACCTTCGTCGCCTACTCCTCCTCCACCTCCCCCCTCCTCCTTTCATCTTCTCTCTTTTTTAAACTTCCCCTTTCTCTCTCCAAACCCAATCCTATCACTCTCCCTATTACTAGAAAACCCATTTCTCTTTACAAACCTCCTATGAACATTCTTAACAAGCTTGGCTTTGGTTTCAGGCCCACTCCTGACCCCGCCTCCATGGAGAATTCTTCAATTGCTCAGGGCCCGGATGATGATGTGCCGGCGCCAGGTCAGCTGTTCGCGCAGTTCGGCGCTGGGTGCTTTTGGGGTGTTGAATTGGCGTTTCAGAGAGTGCCTGGTGTTACCAAAACTGAGGTTGGATATAGTCAAGGGTTTTTTCATAATCCTAGCTATGAAGATGTGTGTACTGGGACCACTAATCATAATGAAGTTGTGAGGGTTCAGTATGACCCTAAAGAGTGTAGTTTTGAGACTTTGCTTGATGCTTTTTGGGCAAGGCATGATCCCACCACGCTTAATCGTCAGGTTTGTTTTTGTTTAATTACTTTTCACTCTGAATTTTGGAGATGGGTTTTGATTAATTTGATTGGTTCAATTCCATTTTATTGGTAATTTTTTTTTTGTTATTTTTTGCATTATTAAAGATTGGGTTTTTTCATTGTCAAGCTTTGATTTCATTTGGTTAATATTGCAATCTTTTCAAGGCAAGGATGATTCATGTTGTCTTGTTAAGGAAGCATATCGTATTTTTGGTTTTGTATCGTGGACGCAAAGGAAGTTCCTTTTGTCATATTTTCTGTATCCAAATTTAAAAAGAATATAAAAGCATGTATATATTGTTATTCTCATCGATTCTCTGGATATGATGTAGCAGCTTGCTTCATTAGGATGCTACCTTATTTTCCCTGAGTTGAGTTTTTTGTCAATACAGTTCTGTTTTGTTTGCATATTTCCTTGTTTCAGCTGCCTTCATCAATAAATAATGAGCTCATTAATTTATCAGTCTGTTTTTATCAACGGGAAATATTCATGCCAGTGGTCTCATACTTATAGGTCACAATTTGAAGTAATTGACTTTTTGAGATGGATTACTTGGATCGAGTCACAACCTGTTCATAAGTTATAATCTTGGTCTAGATTGTATAAAACCTATAAAAGAATCACAAATGTTGTTATGTCTTCTTTGAGATTGACCTTAGATAGGTATAAATGTACCACTCTGGGGCATGTCTTCCACTTTGTTATGGGATTTCAGTTTTGTTGTGATTGATTGACGAATATAAGAGGAAATTGTTGTTTGATTGTATTGACTATACTGCCAATGGTTGTGCACTTTATAACTGTTCATTAATCCATTATGGCAGGGTAATGATGTGGGAACTCAGTACAGATCTGGAATATACTTCTACACCCCTGAGCAAGAAAAGGCAGCTCGGGAGTCATCGGAGAGACAGCAGAAGCTTTTGAACAGGAAAATTGTTACTGAGATACTGCCTGCTAAGAAATTCTACCGAGCTGAGGAGTACCACCAGCAATACCTTGCGAAGGGGGGGCGTTTCGGATATAAGCAATCTGCTGAAAAAGGCTGCAATGATCCTATCAGATGCTACGGCTAAGTTGTCCCATGTCTTAGCATGCAAACATTGGGTCAGTTGGACATCTTGTTGCAAGAATATGATTGCTTTTATACATGTCTGTTATTATCTTACTTGAGCTTTTATATCTGCCATGGTAACAATGCATAATGCATTTAGTTTTGGAATGCGAATCTTTAATTGGTTCGTAAACAACTAAGAAATTGTCTATACTTGTGTGTTTAACTGTTTGTGTACAAGTTCTATCCAGCCATTGGATCTATTTGGTTAATACGGTTCCTAGTAGGATGATCATATAACTATCTATACGATGCCTACCTTGTGATGTTGTTAGGAATAAGTTTGAGCTGAGGTTTTGTTTTAATTTTATCAGTATGTGCTACATAGAACTCATCAAGCATCTGAGTTTGGCATTGTCAATGAGTTATGCTGGCCTCAGATATCTCCCATTTTGCTATGTAAGTTTTCCATGTAAGTTTTCAACATTTTGCTAGCTGGTCGGTGGTGTTCTGTTTCAGATACATTACTCATTACTGCTGTTTAAAATTATAAATTCATATTATCACTTAGCCAGGCACACTATTCAAGCTAAGAAAACTACCAATCATTCTTTTGATGATGTTGATATCATAATTATCAGTATCTTACAATACACGATACGTATCATACGATACAGTACATATGAAAAATAATATGTATTATAAGGTATATCAAATTAATACAATACAATATATATCTTATAATACGATAAATATTACCAATATGGATCGATACACCTTTTTAGAAAACATAATGATGTGATAGAGGTTTAAATGAGAAATTATATATTTTCATAAGTGTTTGTGATATTTTTTAAATGATAATGTGTTAATTTGATTTTTTTATTATTAATATTTTATTTTTTTAAAGGTAAATATTACGATACGATATAATACACGATACAGAAAATTAAGATTTTTTTATACGATACGATATATGATTTGATTATCATGATTGATACGAGAATTTGCATTGGTGCAATGACATAAGTATCGGAAGATGTTAAGGTGAGAGCTGTGATGAAATTGTAACAAAGAATGTTCATATGTATTAGAAACAATTTCATTGAGTAAAATCCATTTCATTGTTCTGTTATTACTCTTTCATTAGTTTTTTTTTTTTTTTTTGGTATAGGAACAATTACAAAAAGTAATTTCATTGAATTGAGTTTTGAGAGATTTTTATAAGAATTCTAGAAAGAATTCAAAGGATGAATTTAAAAGATGATTGCAAGAGATTGATTCAGTGTCCATTTCTTTCATCGTGTTGAACAAAAATTTGTATCACTATTCAAGGTGTCAAAAGGGTTGCATTAATCTATGCCCGACTTAACCCCGTATAATTTGATACAAGAAGAAAATGAGCAATGCAAGGCCTCGAGTTTAACAAGCTATGTCAAGCCTGTGAATTTAATAGATTGTGCCTTGAACTATGAGACAAGACTTGCAGGCTTGCTTGACACAATTTATTAAAAATACTAAAATATTAAAAATTAAAATTTTATCATATAATGAATCAATTTGTAAAAACACACAAATCAATCTGCTAAGAACCCCATAGGGGTATAACCTTAGGGCCCTGAATTATGTCCTGAGCCATGAGTTTTTCTCAACCTAACCCAACACAACTTGGCAGGCCTTAGTCTAATGGGCTGTGTCAGAATCAGCTTGACATGGTCCAACCTGGAAACCGTTAGCTCTAGCCATTCATACAATTAATCCAAGAGGAAATGGATCGAACAACCAAACTTTCCCTCAATCCGAGGCAATTTGCCTTGTAAGCATTAATTAGAAATGTCCCCTCGTGCCATAAGGGTTTCGTGCATGTAGACATGTCCCGCAGCTAGCTGCTTCAGTGGATACATGAAATTTGGTGGCTAGAAATTCTCCGCCGAACTAATCTGAAGGGGTAAACTTACCTGCAAATCAGATGCAGTACCTGAATCTAAGTTCTCCTGGTCATTTGAAGGTAGCCTAATTCATTTATTTCATGCTTGTTGGATTAGCTGGGGTCTTCTTATCTCCGAATTGAATTAGTTTGAATGTTGAATAGCCACTGTAATTCTAATCTTTTTATTACACCATGATAAACTTAACTACCATATATTGTTACTCTTATTTAGATTGGCCCTGGGGAATTTTTCCTCTTCATCTCATGTACATTAACTTGGAATACGAAGAGTATTCACATTTAGTTTTGGCAATAGCACCGGCCCCAGCAAGAAGAGGCGCCAGCGTACCTTCTTGATTCCTCTGAATAAGAGCTGCAAAACCAAAACAACCAATAAAATTTTTGACACTGGCTTGAGCTTCAACACAAATAAAGCAATTCAACTGGACTTACAGTCACATCCACCAACATTATTTCCACCGATAAACACGTTTGGTGCAGTCCGCTGCCCAGTCCACTGTGCCAAAGCCGATTGAATTTCTTCTCCATTACCTTCAGAAAGAAGAAAGTTTCATTGACTCATTATAGAAATTTACTGATAAGCTAAAAGGATTGTGTATGAGAAGAAAATTTGCGGACTTACTTTCCTCATCAAGTTCGATGACATTGTATATTGCTCCCAGCTGTGTCAGCAACTCCTTGGCCCGTCTGCAATAGCCGCAGTAGGTTTTGCTGCAAGGGAAAGTTTCCATTTTAAGTTAATGTTTTGAGAAACTGGAGACATGAAGAAGCATGTGGTAAAATAAAATACCCAAACATAACAACAGGAAAGGAGGTGACCATCTCTTTGAGCTTGTTTAGCACCTTTTCTCTGGTTCTTCTAGATTTTAAAAACTCTCCATACACTGATCCATCCTTTTGCTACTCCTATTAAATGTTCGCATGGGGGAGAAAGTAAAGCCAAGTAGAGCACAGGTGTTGAGAGTTGACATAAGTTGTTGGCAAATGGCAATAAGAGGGTCGATTTCATTTACAAGTGTCGTGTTGCCAATAACCCAAGCTAATTGCTCAAGTTCTACAAACAGACAGAAGCCAAAGGGATCAATTTTAGGCTGGAGAAAGTTCGATTGTCTTCTGAAAGGGCGATCTGGCTTTGGTGGGATTTCTCTTACAAAAGTGCAATGTCTTTACGCCAGAGTTTCATGCCTTATTGAACCTTTTTAGTACAGATCATACTTCTTGTTTGTGGAGGATTTAGCAAAGAAATTCTGAAATTACTTAACTTGAGGAATATCTCAATATCAAATTCTTGAATTAAGATGATCAAATCAAAGGGGCACTTATGAAATAGATGCTGCCTGTGACTCCATGAGAATTGAACTAACTACGTAGCTTGTTGCTATTCATGTTTAATGCGTGTGGTGCATTAATTTTAGTAGAGGCCAAAAGACTGGTTTCTACCCATGGTTAGCTGGAATTCCAAAGTCACACTGACTTTAAAAACCCAAAGTTTTACCTATAAACAAAATTCTGTAAAAAATCTCACTTAAAATTAAGAGTAAAATCATCATTTAACAACAAAATTTAAAAAACTAAAGTTTTATTATATTTTCTTTTTTCAATTTAAAAATCTAATAATTTTTTTTCACCTAAAGTTTGAAAAATGACAATTCTCCCTTTAAAGTTTTGAAACCGTCATCGGAGATGATAAAGTTCTCTGTCTCTAACAACGTTGGCTATTTCTCTTGACCTATTTCTCCTTGCCGATGAAGCCCCACCCTTCGACAAAGACAATTTCCTAGTATCTTCAAGTCCTAATTATAGTTTACTCATTGATATATAATTATACAATAAAGACACATCTATATAAAGTAAAGAGAGGAAGAAATGATGAGAGTCAAAAGAAAAGAAAAGAAGAGATTTTTTATATAATTTAAATATTTAAAATGTCATTTTTAATATTTTTAATTTAAGTTTATATGATAATTTTGAAAAATAAATTAGTATAGATAAAATAGTAATTTGAATGCTTAATGCTATTATTTCATTAATAAAGTTTAATTTTAGATGAAAAAGTGTTACTAATTAAGGGTGAAAAATATTATTTATGCTAACTAGGGTGAAAAAACGTTTTAAGTCAAAGTTTTGGTGGGAAAACGTTATTCGCTCTTTCATTAATGAACGCTATCTAAGTAAATCAATCACGGCGCAAGATTACAAGCGTTCGGTGGCAATATGAAAAGGAATTTTAGAAGATTGAGATTTTGGTGTAAAGTGGGATTAATTAATTTTATTAATTATGATTTTGGTATAAATGCGCGTCACGTTTTGTTTTATTATTACTGCTGAATCATGTTGGATAAGTGTACAAGAAAGCCATACTTGAAAAATAATCCGGTGGGTTAACCAACTCTGATTTAAGGAGTAATTCTAGTCCACCCAACCTAATCATGCTATTATCGATTAATTGTAACTGTAATTATATTTTTTTTTTTATTTAACAAATAAACAAGATTACTGAGAGCAACTTTTGGAAATTTGGTACTTCAGCACAGCTTATCCTGGCGATGATTAGAGCTCCTAACCTGCCACTTCTAGATTACTTTAATTTATGACGGTCCAATTTTTAACTGGTTAATTAATTATTGATGCATTATTGTAAAATTTTTACAAATTAAAATCTAAAATTCATGTTTGAGATTACTGACTATTGATGTGGGGAATTATTATGAAAATAGAATATAAAATGATCGTGTGAGAAGTGCAAAACACTAATACAACAAGTGACAAGCTTATATTCATACAATTGTCCTCTAATTTTAAGAGTTTAAGTAGAATTTCATAAATTCTTTATTTTTCTTGTGTTGATAGGTAGTTTGTGTATGGTTAGTGAACACATATATGACAATGATGATTGTGGCGTTTTTACTTCACATTTATTGAGGTCTAGTCATCAGGTTTGCTTAACAATGGTAATGTCTTGGGGTACATTTAGTGACTATTTAAGACTACCTACTAGATCAGTAACACATGCTTGATTTAATGTGGACAATCAGGGTTCTCTTTCCTCTCAAAGGCCATTGTCTATATGTTGTCTTTTTTGAGTCAATTTTCCATTTCTCTTGCTTACTTGCAAAGAAACCTTACCAACTTACCAACTCTTTGATTTCAAAAGCCTATAATCTTCAAATCTTCAAACTTTGTATCTTTTAGATGTCGGCTTCTAACATCACTTTAGTTCAAAAATTCAAATGTATGTATAACCTTCTTCACATGATCATAATTTGATTCTCTAGATAGTCTGAGCCTAAAAGTTAAGAGAGATTAACTCTAGGCCCAAATAGAGATCTAGAGAGTTGAAGTAGAGTAATGGTGAACCAAATGGAAAGGGTGAGGCATAGGTCACTAATAGAGGCAAATCTAATCTCTAAGTAGGGTGTTCACATGCACCATTTTTGCTATAGAGAAAATTAGCACTATAACTTATGAAACATTGAGTTGTTAGAAGCTAGGAGACATTTACCCGAGTCTCGCCCTTCTAATGACAAGGTGTTTTCTAAAGTTTTAATATGGTGACCTTTTATTTAGGCGATGTTAAATCATTTTGACCTATTGCTCTTTTAGTTGATGTTAAACTTATATCCATTGTTAGTTGGTACATATATTACATTCAAGAAGAGTGGACTAAAAGATCCTTTGATAAGCAAGTTGGTTTACATTTATGTGCTTAAGGAACATGCAATGTTGTTGGAGACTTACTTCCTATCCAAGTGGGGACCTAAGAGTCTTTCTACCATTTATAGATTGCACGATAATATGGATGATTGGAGAACAAAGTTCTTCTACATTTGTTGGAGTTAGTGGTCTAGAGCCAACAATTTGAGGCTATTAATGTAATTTCATTCAAATATTATATTGTATTTTATTATTAACAAAATTGGTATTTTTTCATCTATTGTAGCATATATATGCATGTATGTATGTATGATGAATGCCCTTAGATTAGTAGAATCATGACAAAGGGATAAATATATAACTTGATTGTGAGGACTGTATGAGGACGTATGGTGACTAATCTAAAAACTTTTGTAGCCTCAATATTATCTTAATCAAAGGTATAAATAATACGATAAAACTATCTTAATGTGTTGAAGTTTTTGGTGTCAACCTAATGCAACACATGAGTCTATGTTGATTGCATGTCCATTTGATTAACCTACTAAAAGAATTTCACATAGATGATAACCCTAGTATCTATGGAATAGATCTTTTAATGGATGATTGTGCATTTGATCCTTAAATTTGAGATCAATAATTTGTACACTAATCAATATAGTTTAACATTAGCCTAACATAGTCTTTTCGTATGGCTATGCTAAGAAGTGTAGGGATTTAATATCCTCAATTATGAGAAAGATATTTCATAGAATTATTTTATAGATGACTACGATCAATTAAATCAATAATCATAGTGGGAATTAAGGTCGATACTTGAATCCAATGAAACCGATCATTAACTTGATTAACATTGTCAGCGTTGATGAGATATCAAAATGATGAAGGGATTTGATTACATAATAACCGTACCATTGAAAGGTTAAATAGGTTAACATTGATTCTCCATATCATTTATTGTCTATGAATAAATAAATGATTAATTGTATATTAATTATGATTTTATTCACTGTTAACTTATTATGGAACCTATGAGCCACATATAATAAGAGACTATTTGTTACAACTCAAAGGGATTTGAGTTTAATGCATAAAGAATGAATCATCTAGAGTTATCTCAGAGATGTTGAATTTCGATATTTAAAAATGTTTCATAATATTTAGAAATAAATATAACATTAATAGGCTTACTAAATATAAATTAAAGGATTGAGTCAAAAGTGCAAATGCCTAAACTCACAGGTGGAGAAAAGTAAAGGCAGTTAGGGTTATGAGATATTTCATATAATTAAGACATATCCATAACCTTAGCCACCATTATCATCCAAGTTGACTATTTGAAAAGGAGAGAAATATTCTTTCATAAGCTAGCATGTGTGATACTCCTTGATATCGTAAAGCCTATGTGTGGATGAAAAGTGCCTCGTTGTTTTGATGAAGAAAGTGAAATTTCATATGGGATGGATTCAAGATGAATTTAGCTGAATAACCTTCAAACATCAGTATAATCCTTTATTCGATGTTATTATATATATATATGAATGACCTTGATCTAAGGGTCATTAGTTTTATGTCCAAAATTTTTGTTTTCTATTGTGTTTATGTTTTTGGATCGATTAAAACCTTTTCCTTATAGCCACCCAAATAATAGAGACTCAACATTAAACTTTTTGCATCTTTCAACTGTACGATTATCATGGAATCGAATTCTTTCATTATAATGATATCTCTTTAAGGTTGAACCACATAAATAGTATCTACCTTAGATACCATTGACTTTAAGATTTGAATTCAGAATCAATGATCAAATATTATTAGACTTGGCACTAACCTAATCTTATTGTGATCATAAATTTAATTAGTTATAGTCATCCATCAAATAGTTCCACGAGATGTTTCCTCTTATACCTAAGAGTGATAAATCTTAGATCAATCCTCTAGAACTTTAATACATTTTTCAACATAACCAATGACTATAGTATTGGTAGCTCTAACAAGAAGGTTGTCTTATACTAGTGTCAAATTATGTCGATTGGTGTATAAGATAATTTGGTGATCTCAAATCAAATATTTGTTTCATAGACATTAAGATTACCATCTATATAGAATCCTCTAACAAGTCATTTTAATGAACATACAATCAACGTGCACCCACATATGTTATACCAAGTTATAAGAAACAATTTCAACACATTAGATTTATTGTTATTTTTTGATAGGATTATTTAGCACAATAATAGTCTTATTATATTATCAGTGCCCTTGATCAAGAAAATGTTAAAGCTATAATATTTCTTGACCGACCATAATGCATGTTCATATGATCTTCATTATTAAACTACACACTAATCTCCTCATCATAGTTCTACTACTAAAGACATTCATCATATACATAGATATATCACAAATGTATAGATGGATGCAAATTGCCATTATTTATTAAAAAAACCATAATACAGTATTCGAATGAATCTACAAATTTAGTGTCAACGATTGGTTTGAAAACACCTACTCGTACATGTTGACCTTAGCCAGACGTCCAAACTTTCCTTCTATTTGAGGTAGATTCGCTTAACTAATTGTACAACAATCTGAACCCACCTATTTGTGCTTTGGGGCAATATGTGTCTAAGTGATATATCGTACCACTAGTTGCTTACCTGGATCTCCACCATCTAGCGGCTGAAACTGTCTTTGGCACAATTCTTGAGCAGTAAGCATACCCACACAACACTAACTATTTTATAATAGTAAAACTATACTACAAAAATAATAAATATTACCACATATACTAATGATGACGGTCCTTATTATATGATTAAAAAATTTAAATTAAATATAAAATAATATTTAATTATATAATAATATATTATTATTAGTACATAAATTAATACTCATTTTTAATATGTATATTTAACTCATTTCATAAAAGATTGTTAAAACAAGTTAAGTTGATTCTTAAAAGTCAAATGCCCTTCATATAATGTTAATTATGGTAAGTAAATTGTCTTAATTAGAACATGAATCATGGCAACAACAAGGGTGTCACACAGTAAATTGAAGCTCAAATATACAGATAGAATAGAATAAAATAAAATATTACTAAAGCCACAAGGCACGCCAAAGAAAATTATAGCACACCAATGCCAACTTATAGTTATGGGGTCACAGTCACGTTTTATTAATTTTAATGATTGATCATTATACTCAAATATGAAAATTACATGTGATTAAGATAACTATAACCAAAGTCAACAAGAATTCATTCACTTGAAAGCTACCATATGATGTGAATTTCATAAATAAAAAAAAGAGAATCTAGATCTGATCTGGTGGACATTGAAACCTTGATCTTCAATGTATCACATATGTATTTATAAGTAAAAAAATTAAAGGTTTATGTGGGTGTACTTGAGAGTGTTTTCTAAAAGCAATTTCAATAAATCTACTCCAATAAAATTGTATATCCAGTTTTAAACATCTAATTTAATATCTAAATAATATATCATTATGTGATTAAATGTTTTGAATAAAATATAAAGTTTCATCCAGTTACATGATGACATATTATCTGAATACTCAATTAAGTATTCAAAATTAGGTGTATGTAACACATTTAACACAACCTAATTAGTTTTATGTAATACAAGTTTCGATCTCCACACTTATAGATCCAATATATTCTGACATAGTATCAGAGCATGAATCAAATAGCGGGTCTAACAACCTCAAGTGTTTCTGAATAGAAATGATAATGCACCCGTTTAAAAATGGACTCAGTCATATGATAAATTTAACGACTTATAATAGTTACACTTAAGGGAAGGTGTTAGATATTAAAATCTCACATTTAATAAATATAATTTAAGTAAGTGGTACATAAGTGTAAGAGATTGGATTTTAACACAAGTAAATTAATTTTGTATAATATCGGTTTCAATCTTCACACTTGTAGACTCAATATATTTCGACAAACATCGTCAAATATGCTTTCCATAATAAATAGTGTTTGATTATATGGAAAATATTTTCAATGCTTTGTATTTGTATATTCCAATTAATGCTTTCAAGTTCATTCACTCCATGCATGTTTATGAAATAAATTTTCAGTTGCTAGGTTAAAAAATTGTAAAATAAATTATAGAGAGAATTTTGAAATTTCAATACTTTAAAAAAGGTTTATTTCTCGGCATATTTTCTTGCTTAAGAAGTTAAAATTAATTACCCTTTCACAACTAACATTTGGATGATGATTACCTCAATTAATTAAAAGCCATCAATATTTTCTCACCCAACCCAAAATTTAACTCCATTAATGAAAATTGACGTAGGAAATAAAATGACCATATTATCTTTATTAATTTGAATTGTGTTATTAATTTTTTGGAAACATGAAAATACCGAAATAATCTTATTAATTAATTATTTTCTAATTTTATCTTTGAATAAATTGAGAATATAAGAGAAGATATGTTGAAATAAAGAAGAATAGGTTTAGACGATAGATCTTAACATTGAAATAAAGAGTTTGGCAACAATATCGTTCTCACTTTTGTTTGAAATAATCCAATGAGGTTTATGATATTGGAGAGAAAGAGGGAGTTGTCATAGCTATGAACAAGCGAAAGGATACATGATTACAGAATAAGTTCAGAAAAGCAGGATTGAGGTGTTTGTGGAGGAGCGGTGGGATCAATGATTATGGAGAGAGAGTGAGTCATTGTGGCTAGCTCATTGAAGCCAAAGTTAGAGAGGATTGAAGCAAGTAGAGTCATGTGTGAGAAGAATGAGGCCTGATTGGTGAGCTCCTGTTGGAGGTTGTGATGATTGGAGATGACGATGACACAATGGTAAGGCTATTGAGATTTAAAGATTGGGTGATGGGCAAAAGACTTGTTTTCACTTAAGGTATAGTAAAATCTAAAAATAACTCTTTTTAATTTTTAAAAACTCAAACTTATAACTATGAATAAAATTTTGTTAAGAAATTCAATTAAAATTAAAAGTAAAATCGTCATTTAATAAAAAATATTATACATTTTTTTTAGACTAGGGCTTAGTTAGAATATGGTAATCACTCTTTTAATAAGCATAAATCTTTCATAATTGCTCAGCAACCTCCCACCCACTAGCCCAAACTATTCATATCCAACAAACATATTATACATTCTTATCTTTTAAAAATATTAACTCCAAATCTGATATGCCAACTGTTTTTCATTTTACTTTGATTTGATTACAGCAAAAATGAAAAAATAAAAATAAAAATACTGAAATTACAAAATTCAACTATTTGTCAAATTAAAGTAAAAAAAAAAACATTGCTGTCAATTGAACCCCACAAATTAACGAACAAATTTCCCCAAAGTACCAATTCTTAATCCTCCAATATAAATATATCAGCCACAACTGTTGATAATTTATGCAAACGCAACTCAAACAACAACAGCTTTGCTGTGTCTTGCAGGACATACCCAACTCAACCAAAACCAGCTGTCAATGGCGGAGCTTCAAGCCATCCTTGAAGATCAAGCTGATTCTGTAATGCCCCACGTCATCTCTATTCTATCTTCTCTTCTTCAACATGTTGCTGATGCTAATGATTATAGCTGTCGTCTTCAACCCCAGAAGATCTCTGTTTTCCATGGCCTCACTCGCCCCACCATTTCCCTTCAAAGCTATCTTCAGAGGATCTTTAAGTACGCCAATTGTAGCCCCTCTTGCTTCGTTGTTGCCTACGTTTATCTCGATCGTTTTGCGCAAAAACAGCCCTCTTTGCCCATCAATTCTTTCAATGTACATAGGTTGCTTATAACCAGCGTTTTGGTCTCTGCCAAGTTCATGGATGATTTGTAAGTTTTTGGTAACATCTTCTTTGTTTTAAATTCTATTTCTTTCATTGAATTCTTGATCTTTTCTTTTCTTTTCTTTGTACATAAAAGATTTGACAAGTGGTTTAAAAATCTCTCTGTTTTTCTCAAGTTTAAGTTTCTTGATTGAAATTTTCATTTTGCTCGTAGTTAGACACTTAAAAACCCTTTTCAAAATACCCTTCTCTTTCTTTTTCCTGGAAAAGGGTTTTGATTGATGAATTAAGTGTGGTTGATTGAAGACGTAGAATCAAGAACACTGTGTTGTTTGTCGGCAACAACTAAAAATACAACAATACTACAAATTCCACTTTCATTACATAAATAGACACAAATTTATATATGTCATCATGTGGTTGGACTAAATATTATTTTATCTTTAACTTAAAATTATTATTCATTTATATATTCAAAATAAGTATTTACAGTTTTATGATGGAAAATAGACGCAGAGTATACAGTAATTTTTCCTTTGGGTAAATTTCTCCTTTGTCTGTGTTTTTGGTATGTTCAATGAGTTGATTTACGGTATCTTTTTGTGGCATTTTGCAGCTATTACAACAATGCATTTTATGCTAAAGTTGGGGGAATAAGCACAGCGGAAATGAACATGCTTGAAGTGGACTTCTTGTTTGGTTTAGGGTTCCAATTAAACGTGACACCCACCGCATTCCACACCTACTGTTGCTTTCTTCAGCAAGAAATGTTTTTGCAATCTCCTCTGCATTTACCTCTAAAGCACCAATGCTCTTTCACTGACGACGAGTCAGCCCATCAAAAACAACTCGCTGTTTAGTTTCTTTCCTGGGAATTTTCTACAAGTGATTTTGTCAACTACTGAAATATTATAAGCTCATAGGCATAGTTTGATTGTGAACCTGGTTTGAAAAGGCTAAATTTACCCTCTATTAATGCAAAACGAACTGCTCATAATTTTGTAAATATAACTGTTTGAAATTAATCCCATTAATGAGCAATTCTGAAGTTTTGAATTGAATTGTTTATTGAAATAAGTGGTGGAGAAGCACCGTGCAGGTGGACATTCTGTCTTTACAGTCTGGCGAACGTGGTGAAGCTGGCGCCAACCATGGAAAATGGACAAGTTAAATGTTTAAAATTGAGGAGGCATAATCATGGAAACAAGAAAGCCAGCTTTTGTCCCTGTTAGGAGTAAATGACAAAGAAAGACAGCTAGAGGATAAACTTTTGCAAGTAATGTTGAGACTGTATTTTGCTGGATTCAGGTTGGCCTTTGGAGAGGAAAAAGATCTCACAACATAGTCTAAATCCTACCAATCTGAAAGATCGGGTTCAAACTTTAATGCAGTCTAAATTAAGGAAGTGTAGGGTCCAATCTAGTCTAGTTCAAGGAAATTTTCTAAACTTAACTAAAAGCATTTCATGAAATTTCAAATCATTTGTTAATGGGCTAATTTCTGAATGACAATAAGAGTTTTTCATCTAGCGCTTCAAATTTATCTGTGCAAACAAGCAAGAAAACACATAAATACTAGGCTAAAGACCGATGTATAGAAAACTGTAATGAAAAATTAGAAAGTTGTAACGATGTACTGGTCAATGACTTTGGATTCAAAGCATGAGGTAGTTTTTCACAAAGTAAAATGATCATCGGAATTCGAATTACATCATCTCTCTTCCACCCAAGGGAATTCTAGAACTCAATAATCTACAATGGAAAAACAACAAATAAATATATATTTAGAAGTATAAGACTAAAATATGTGATTACACCAAGTAATACATAGTCCTTACCAAGTTTTTCCCACGAGACAGATCTATTTCTGATGCCGCTAATATTAAGTAGTGGACACATTAAATAGTTGACAGTCTCTTATTTGTTTCCCTCATCGGTATTAGCATGGCGAGTTATGCAGGCCTCTGTTCCCTCGAGGTTCCATGGCTTTTATCAGCACAAAACCATTTAAGCGAATTTCCTCAGTGCTTTAAGCACACCAGAGAATAAAAAGATACAGAGTCACCATTAATGGCCATAAAAAGCGATGGTTCACGTGGATTGTTGGCTTAAATTATTACTAAAAAAAATATCGTTAAAAGTCTATTTCTCATTGTTAAAACTCTTTAACAATGAGAAAAATTGCATCATCGCCTATAGTTGTAATTTCCTCTTTTAAAAGTAGAGAGGTGTAAGTCTAAGTTTGTGTTGAATAGTTCAAAGTTCGGTAGTTGTTAGAATGTTCTTAGTTGTTTTTAGTTTTTTGAAGATTTCTTGGTTATTTGTTGTTGATGATTAGTCTGTTAGGAAGTGGTCAAATTTTTTATGTTCTTAGTCCTATTTGTAAAGTACACAAATCTGTATAAGGGACTGGTGCTACTATTTGTCTTGCAATAAAATAAAAATCAAGTTTTTGTTTTCAACAAAATTTGAGTGAAATACTGATTACATATTCAAAATTTGGTGTCGGAAACATGTTGAAAAGAAACAAGTGCCTTTGAGTGGTTCTTCTTAAGAGTTGAGAGTCCACCAAATAAAAACAACAGAAAGAAGTGTGTTAAGATTGGTCACTAAGAGAGACCATGGCAGACAACAATAATGCCTCCAATATGCAAAATATTTCAGTGTTCAATGGTACCAATTATCAGTTTTGGTATGTGAGAATGAGAACCTTGTTCAAGTTTTAAGACTTGTGGAATTTGGTGGAGAATGGTCTAGGCGAACTCATAGATCCAGAGCAAAGAATGACAGGAGCCCAGCAGATTGAATTGAAGGAGAAGCAAAAAATTCTCTGTTATTATCCGGCAAGGGGTGGAGGATGTCCTGTTTCCAAGAGTAATTGGGGGCTGGTACTTCAAAGGAAGCATGGGTTTGCTTCAAGAGTTGTATCAAGGTTCAAGTAAGGTTGTGACGGTGAAATTGTTGGGAAGAAAACAATTAAATTAGAAATACTGAAATCAAACTCTCCTCTACTTGATTGAATTATATAACAACAAACAATTAATCAAAACATGATTTATCACATCAAACAACGTAAATATAATAGAAAAGAATACTACAATTTAACGTGAAAACCTATTTAATATAAAGAATAAGACCATGGGTCTTGCCCAAATAAACCAATCTACTATATAAAAAATAATACACTATTTTTAGCTTACAAATCAGAAGGCAACTCTCCAAAGCAACAAAGCAACAAAGCAAATAAATAACACAGTTGCAGAAAAATAATAAATATCACTACAAACTTGAAAGTCTATTTAATGTTATAGGTATAAAAAACAAATCTCTACCGTCCGAAATATGACACTGATGTGCCTAAAATACTATAAAAAATTGAGAGCAATCTAATGATAGACGAAAGAGAAAAAGACGTTTAAACAAACTTACATAGTACAATTAGTCACGTTTCAACATAGATAACTAATTACTTGAAAATCAAATAGTTATCTCCACTGTTCAGAATAAAGAACAATGAGTCTTTTACTAGCAATCTAACAATCAGAGCAATTCAACAGTTGAGAGAACAAGAAAATCTCTCATAAAGTGCATTGAAAACCTAAAATAGTCTTTTTTGTCTCTTCTTCTCTTTATTCTAACTTTAATGTGTTATTTATAAGTATATATTCAACTTTTATTTTGACTTAATTTATGGATATAATGGATAGGACTTTTTCATTAAATAAATTTAGGTTTCTCCACAAAAGAAAGACCTTAAAGCCCAACAAAAATTGCAAACACTACAATGAGATTTTGAGAATTTATTGATGAAATCCTTTAATTCAATGCAAGATCTCTCAGTTAAAATTTCAATTATTATGAATCAAATTCTAACTTTAATGTGTTATTTATAAGTATATATTCAACTTTTATTTTGACTTAATTTATGGATATAATGGATAGGACTTTTTCATTAAATAAATTTGGGTTTCTCCACAAAAGAAAGACCTTAAAGCCCAACAAAAATTGCAAACACTACAATGAGATTTTGAGAATTTATTGATGAAATCCTTTAATTCAATGCAAGATCTCTCAGTTAAAATTTCAATTATTATGAATCAAATTCGATCTTTTGGTGAAAAGTTGTTTGAACATTAGATTGTTGAGAAGGTTGTAAGAAGCCTTCCTCCTAAATTTGATCACGTCTTAATAGTCATTGAGAAATCGAAAAACATATCTGATTACTCATTAGTTGAACTAATGGGTTCCTTTGGATCTCATGAAGAACAGTTCAAGAGAACAACTGAGACAATTGTGGAACAAACCCTTCAAACAAAGGTTGATGTGCAGAAGAAATCTAAAGGTTTAGAAAGAGGTGGACTTGGTGGGGATAGAAGACAAGGACGTGGACATTCAAATCGTGGTAGAGGTCATGATATATCAAAAGGCCAAAAGAGAGCTACTTGTTCTCATTATGGTAAAACTGATCACATGGAGATGGATTGTTGGCACAAAAATAAGTAAGATAAGAAAGCTATTAAGTGTTACAAGTGCAAAAACTATGGCATATTGCAAAGAATTGCGAGGCAAAAGAGTAAGCTAATTTTCATGAAGAGAAAGGTGAATCTCCAGATAATTTGTTCATTGCATGTTTGGCTGCTAATGTTGATATGTCCTCTGTAGTATGGTACCTAAATAGTGATTACGGTAATCACATGACTGGAAACAAAAATTATTTTATAGAGATAGACAAATCTATGAATTCCCAATTAATTATGGGTAACAATGGTCAACTTTGGTACATGGTTTGGGCATTGTTTTTGTGGGTTGCAAATTGGTGGGAAATTCATTCATAATCTCATGGTATGTGCCTGGATTAGCTCATAGTCTCTTGAGTGTGGGTCAATTGCATGGTAGTCAAATCATGTATTGAAAACCTAATTTTATGTACGTGTATCGAATATCATATTGTATCATATGATATGATATAGCTTTTAAGAAATAAAATAATAAAATATTAATAAAAAATATAATAGACACAACTATTTTGAAAAATATCATGAACACTTATAAAAATTTAAAATTTTTCATATACATCATTATTATATCATCATTTTCTTTAAAAATGTATCGATCCGTATTAGTAATATGTATCGTATTATACGATATATCTACTATATTGTATTAATTACGATATACTTCATGATACGTATCATTTTGCATCTATATTGTATCGTATTGTATATCATAGGATACTGATAACTATGATCAATTGTTGAAGAAAGATTATTATATTGTGTTTGATAATGATAAATGTTTGATTTAGGATAAAATGAATATATAATTGTTGTATTCAATAAAGATGGTTGAAAACGAAATGTTTCCTAGCACGTTTTCTCAAGTTAACCTAGATGCTTTCAAGCTTTCTAGTGATGACTCAGTGTAAAGGCATAGAGGTTTGGTCATCTCAATTTTAGTGGATTGTAGTTGTTACATACAGAAAATATGGTGTTAGGCCTTTTAAGCACGCAAAATAATAATTACAGGCGTGAACCTTGTATTTTTGGGAAACATCATCGTGACAAGTTTTCGGTGGGCAAGTCTTGGAGAGCCACTAATCCTCTAATAGTTGTTCATATTGATATTTGCATGCAGGCCTATGCAAGTATCTTCATTGAGCAGAAGTATTTTTTTGTCGTTGTTGATAACTTCTCGAGGATGATATGGGTTTATTTTTTGAAAGATAAATCTGAAGTTTTGGAAGAAGTTTAAGGTTTTAGTAGAGAAACAATATGAGATTTCTATCATTAATTTGCAAACTAATAATGGGGTGAGTTTGCATTCCATGAGTTCAAGTTGTTTTGTAGCAATTGTAACATACAAAGACAACTTACAAATAGTTAACCACCATGACAAAATGGCATTGTTAAGCTGAAGAACAGAATAATTTTTGAGGTTGGAAAATTTTGTTGATGGACAAGGGCCTTCCACAAAAATTTTGGGCAAAAGCAATGTCAACCATAGTACATGTTCTTAACCATTCACCAACATGAGCAGTGAAAGGACAAACTCCATATCAAACTTGGAGTGGGAGAAGGCCAGGTGAGTTATTTTCAAATTTTCGACTCTATTACATATGCTTTTGTTCCATCAGAATTAAGAAAGAAGCTATACAAAAAAAAAAAAAAAAAAAAACAAATGCATCTTCATTGATGATAGTTCAAGGAGACAAAAGGATACAGACTCTTTACTCCTATCATTTACATACTGATTATTAGTCGTGATATCATTTTCAATGATAATGAAGCTTGGGTTTGGAAAGACGATGGTGGTACTCATGTAAATGTTAATCTACAAGAGATTTATTAATGCACAAGTATTGGATAAACTTGTGTCGAATCCGTGTCCAAACTAAGCATCCACAAGCAAAATTTTTGGAATGCACCAGAGACTTCATTAAATCCGCCAGAAAAATTATTAGATACAATTATACATGACTAAAACAGAAATTTTGTAATTTTTATCATTGAATAACAAGCAGTGTAATCCTAACAAGAATTAGAATGAACTCAGAAAATCATAATAATACTAGAATATAAAGTTCTAATAGAACAAAATTTTTTTAATTAAAATAATAAACTATTCAAATTCCTAAATCAAACCATAAATAAACAAGAAGACTCCTATTTAAAATAAAAAAATTCCTAAATGAAACTGTAAATAAAAGGAAATATAATAAAAATCTAATAAAAGAAAATATTTTTTTAACCAAAGATTTGTAATTTTCATTTAAGGGAAAATTATATCAATCTACTCACAATTTGAGAAGAGGAAATTAAGTGAAATTGGAATGCTTTATATTTGTTATTTTATATTAATTCAAATAAACTAATCATATAATCATACATTACGATATGAACTTATCCAGCGTCGGTACACTTGGCATGAAGTGATTGGCTTATCAAGGCGCAAACCTTACGCTCCTGTAGATGGTAATGCAGTGAATAAAAGCTTCCGTCGGGTCCTGATACGAAAAGTATTTGAATGAGATCGTGTTTGTTTAGGAATTTAAAATTAAGATCCCTATAAAAAAGGCACAGGGTCTTCGGCGTTTGGCCTTTATCACCACTCAGATTTAGCTCTCTTTCAGAAAATGCTGCCCTGGTGAAGAGGTAATTCTCGTTCATTTTTTTTTTCTTCTTGTAATTGTTTTATATATTGTGATATTTTCACTGATTTATTCAAAGAAGATATTGCTTTCTTCTTAATTTTATAAGTGTATCGTTCATATAGTAAACGAAGTGAGTTGAGACAACTAATATTGAAATAACTAAACTAAAACCCTAAGTTTACCACTCGTGGGAAAAGAAACCATTGTCTCTTAAGTATCTAAAAGTCAAGGGTATGTCATGCACACATAGGTATGGCAATAAGACTAAAGACTGAATATTTTTGTCTCTATTCTCATAGATAAACCTTTATTATTTGTATATATAATATTTTTGTTAGTAAAATTTTTCTCTTTTTACACTCTACATTGTTGTTAGAAATATAATAATAATAAAATATTTATTATATGTTAATATTTATTTGTAATAATTTAAAACAGTGACAAATCAGAGGAGATAGACGGAGGATCTAATTTTAGGGGTTCAATTATCTATCTCTTCTCACACAATTATCCTTTATCATCTCTAATTATGCATCTCCACTCATATCCCTTCTTAGCTTGTAAAAGAGAAAGTAAATCTAGAAAGCTTGAGTCTCTACGGTATGAATCATTAGTTTTTCTCTATGTAAAGCTTTAAATGTTACATCTAAACTAAAAGAACAATAAAATTATGTATATTCATTTTGAATACACATTTATATATGACATCATGTGATGTGATTAAATAATTTTATATTAAAAATAAAATAATACATAAATGATGTGATAATATATAAATATATTTTTATTTATTTTTTCAAAATAAATATATATAATATTTTTTTAACAGAAACTCACAATCTCTTAATGGAAAGGGATTAAATAGCCTATTGTGTCACCTAAATGTCTAGAAAGCCCACTGCGTCACCAGGCCTGAAGAGATCAAGTCTGTGAAGCCCATTATGTCACGTCCACAAGTTTAGAAAGTGCATGGTGCCACTAGACCAGCCCATTTTGTCTAGAAAGCCCATATTGCTATTAAAAGAGTTTATCTGAAAGTCTAGAAAGCCCATAGTGACCTGTAGTATTAGAGGAGATTGTCTAAAAGTCTTGAAAGCCGTTGTCATTTGTCTAAAAGTCTTGAATGCCCATAGTGTCACCTGTAGAGATGGATACAAACTAGGTTGAGCTTGAACATCTCTAGGTTTAAGTTCAATTTAAATAAAAAATGGATCGATTTAAGTTTGATAAGTCAAAAATAAGGGTGGCTTAAATTCAACTTGAATAAAAAATGATTCAACTAATTCAATTCGAATTTATAACTTAAATCAATAGTTTGAATTCATAGTTTGGTTTGAGCTTAAATTCATGATTTAAATTGGTGATTCAAATTCATGGTTCAGATTCATGGCTGGAGTTCATCGTTTATTAACGAAATGTTACCCAAATATATAAAATCATTTATTCGAGTCAAATTCAAATCACTAATTCAAACTATGAATTGGAGTTGCTCTAAACAGTGAATTCAAGCCAAAACAAGCCAAATGTCTGCTAGCTCGAGTTCAACCTAGTTTTAAAAATAAATTAAATATTTTAACGTGAATTCACTTGATTCAAATTTGAGTTGAACTAAACCAAATAGAGTTGACTTCTTTAAGACCAAACGAGCTTTGTTTAGATCTAACTATAGTCACTTGACCATTAATTTACCTAAAAGTCTATAAACCCATAGGCTTTGAGGCCTATCATTTTTTGGTCATTCAAGGCATCATAGATATTTCACTATCCCAAAAGTGGTTGTCAACGATACTCAAAACCTTAATAATTTTTCTCATTCTCCCATTTGAAACCGAAGTGTCTTTTCAACTATAAAAACTAACTTAAGGGGTAAGGAAAATGTCTCAATTCTAACGTTACTTTTTTTATTTTAATTTTCCGTTTATTTCACTTTTCTACCATCTACCAACTTTTCCCTATTTTAACCTTTTTTCTTTTAACCAATTGCTTTACGAAACGCTTTCCCCATCTTTTATTCAACTACTCCCTATTTTCTTTTCTCTTTTTCCTCCTTTCTTCTCTTAATCTCTTTCTCTTCTTCTATTATTTTTTTCTTTCGTATTTGGCCAAACTTTATACTATTCTTCCATGATTGACTAGTCCTTACCACTCACTTTTACCATGAATTCGTTGTAACGCCGTCAATGTCGTCCAAATGTTGACTTTGCCTCTATCTTTGTTGCTCTCTTTTTTTCTCATTCTTTTGTCTTGTCTTTCTCATGCATTTTTTTTTTTTAAAATTTGTTTGTATCTATTATTAAGATTTTATTGGCCCAAGAAATGGTTTGGGTGATAAAAGGGCGTGATTCCAATATAGAGAATTTGGGTTTAAATGCCTTGAAAGTATACCAAAAGCATACTCTTAATTGACTCATTTTAATGGTTATAAAGCTAGTCATTAAACTTGATGTTTTATTTGTTCGGTATAATTAATTTGACCCCAAAAAGATGGTTTGATTCAGATAAAGTTCTTCGTTATAAGAAAAAAGATTTTATACTAAAAAAGACCAAACGCTTGTGAAAGAAAATGACTTGAGTTTATTAATAATAAATAATAATATCGTTTCATTACAACTATTTGAAAGCTCATATTAGAATGAGATTTAACTTATTTAAAACAAAATGTTGTCATAGTTGTATATGTATATCATAAAAGACATATCTAGTATATATTGAGTATAGTTTATTTAATCTAGATTATTGGATTAAATAATCTATTATATATGACACCTTTATGATAGTTATGTAAATAATCTAATGGTAGATTATAATCACATTTTTAGATTTTTAAGCCATAATCGAAAAGTTATCAGAATTATCTTTTGTTGTTGAATTATTGGATGATTAAATTGAATGATTTTTGACATTTCTAATTATGTCCTTGGATAAATTTTAAAATTCTCATTCTATACGGGGTTAGGTTAAATCCACAAAGTTACCTCTTAATCATTCACTCTCACACGCTCGAATTCAATGGCGAAATTCACTAAGAATCAGCTTCAACAGATGAATAGACAACCAGAACTGTCGGACATGCCACATTCTTTGCCGAGCTTTAGCTCAGCCCAAGGCTGCGATGATGGCTGTAAGTTCTTTTATGCTACTTGGGTTTGTTTAATTTGATTTTTCTTTGTTCTTCTTGTTTCTAGGGTTGTATGCTTTTTTATTTGGTTTATTGTTTATTTATTTATTCTAGACCTGAAAGTTCATGTCATTAAGTTGTGTTCGTATTATATCAGTTTGAGTTTCAAATAAGAGACTTTCAACTCTAAGTCGATCCGAATTAAAAATATATTAAAAATTTTCGACTTTAACCCAACCCTTTAATGTTCAAGTTGATCCAATATTTTCAACTCTAAAAATTAACCAAAATTGTTTATTGTTTTCACTCTCATAAACAAAATAGTTAACTAAAAATCAAGAATAATATGAGTAATTATAACTATATAAAGATACAACTATATGCATTTTGTAAAAATTTCATCTACAGTTGATATTATCTTTCAATATTTCTATAATTTATCTCTAACAAATTCTACTAAATTAACATTTCTCTAAACATTCTGGCCAATTTGAATTAGTTTGGGTTACTTTCGTGTTTTAGTTTCTAGTCGTATCATATTGGCCCAAAATAAATTTCAGGTAAATAAAACTCGACCTTGACACGATTTTTTTCTTGTCATGTTGTGTTGGATTAATGGGTCGTGTTGAAAGTTATCAGCTTTAATTTATTCTCATCATAACCAAATTAAAAATAAAATTATGTGTAATTTGTGATTAGGTGATATGATTGTTACTACATCTATTTATATAAATAAATTTATATAATTTATTTATACATATAATATTGTTCATCATATTAATGGCTTTCTAGTCCTTATGAGCATAGTTGTATCTATATTTATCTAATAAAGAACTCTTTCATTTTAGTGTTTACGTTTCATTCATAAGGACTTGTGTTTTATGTCAATTTCTTTTTTCATTAATTACTGTGTATCCAATGTCACTAAGTATAAAATAATAAATTAGATTGAGAGGGAAAAAACAGTACAATTTTAGTATGATAATTATTAAAATTTAGTTTGCAGTATTACTGTATTGTATTAACCTATCATAATATTTAAAACTTTCTTTAAATAAAATTTTCTTGTAGTCTAAAAAATTAGTTATTAGTACCATATCATATATGATATATGTTGATATATATTTTGTCATATGATATAATATATGTAAAAAAATTATACGAATTTTAATGTATATCAAATTAATATGATATAATAAATATATTATACGATATAATATATATTAGCAATACAGATTAATATACTTTTTTAGAAAAAACGAAGATGTAACAATGATGTATATGAGAAATTTAAAATTTTTAAAAGTGTTTATGGTATTTTTAAAATGATAATATATTAATAAGAAATTTTTTATTATTTTTTAAAAAATATCCTGTAATATAAAATGATACACTATACAAAAAATTTGATTATAAATATATAATATAATATGTAATTTGACTACCATTCTTTCAAAAAAGTCAATAGAATTTATTATATAATGACAAACAATTTAACTTTATATGTTTGCCATGAGTTTTTTTTTTTTTTTTTTTGAAAGAAAATTTTTACTTTATTGAAGAATTTCTCTAGTGTATTTTTTCCCCATGATTTTTTTATCATTTTAGTAGTACTTTCACAGATTATCGTAGTAGTTACGACTCTCCATCATGGTTTCATTCTGGACATAGCCAAGCTGATAGATTATCACAAAGAAAATCTGGACACAATTCAACTGGTAGTAAGGGAATTACTACAATGAACTTTCCTCGTCGGGACTACTCTCCACCAATAAACACTTCCAAATATCCTCCATTAAGAAACTCTTTCAAATACCCTCCACCAAGAAACTTGAAAGAGTCCTTTGTTAAGAAAGGTTCTTCTGTTGGGAGTGAAAGACATATTTTTGGTTATATCTCTAACCTAAAAAATGGAAAGTTGATGGTGTCTCAAGCTCAAGAAAGTGAATGTAATACGAAGATTGGTATTTGTCCCGCAAAGGAAAAAGCTACGGTGGAGTTTGCACGTCAGAAGTACCCTCATCCAAGAAGCTTGAAAGGATTTCCTCTTATTGGTTGTCAAGAGCAGAATTTCAATGATTCCAGGAAGTTTATGGTAGTTGATGATCAAATGAAATCAAGAGAAAATGAGTGTTATGTAAGTGGTGCCTCCAACCTACCAAATGAAAAGTTGATGGTAGTTAATGATAAAATGAAATCAGGAGGAAGTGAAAGTCATGTGATTGGTGTAAATCCTTTGAAGGAAAATGTTAGAGTGGATTTTGCACCTCGAAAATACCCTCCTCCTAGAATCTTGAAAGGATTTTCTCTTAAACGAGATTTTCCTGTTGGTTGTAAAAATGAGAAACTCAGCCATTGTGGGAAATTGATGGTCGATAACAATCAAATAGAATCAGGAGGAAGTGAATGTAACATGATTGGTGTAAATCCTTTGAAGGAAAATGTTAGAGTGGATTTTGCACCTCGAAAATATCCTCCTCCTAGAATTTTGAAAGGACTTTCTCTTAAACGAGATTTTCCTGTTGGTTGTAAAAATGAGAAATTCAGCCATTGTGGAAAGTTGATGGTGGATAACAATCAAATAGAATCAGGGGGAAGTGAAAGAAACATTATTGGTGACTCAAATCTTCCAAATAGGAATTTGGCGGTAGCTTATGATGAAATGAAATTTGGAGAAAGTGAATGTACTACTGGTCTTTCCAACCTTTCAAACTTGGCGGTAGCTCATGATGCAATGAAATCAGAAGAAAGTGGAAGTAAAATAGTTGGTGTCAACCCTTTGAAGGAAAATGCTAAAAAGGATTTTGCACCTAGAAAATACCCTCCTCCTAGAATCCTAGGGTTTTCTCTCAGACGAGATTTTCCTAGTGGTTTTAAAAGACAAAAAGTTGATGATTGCCTAAATGGAATGTTGAAGGAAGAGATTCAACCATTAGAAGTTGTTGACCATGAAATCAAATCAAGAGATATGTTGATGGAAAAAATTGAACCGTCGCAAGCTATTGATCGGGAAATCAAATCAAGAGAACCATTTCAAGCTATCTATCATGAAATTAAATCAAGAGAAAGTAAGCTTGATATGACTTGTGTCAATCCTTTGAAGAAAAACGTTAGAGTGGGTTGTGTCAAAAGGAAATTGCCTTTAACAAAAGAAAGGTCTATGGTAGACATTAAACCAAAACAAGTGATTGATAAAATTGACCTAAACATTCGTAACAAGATGAAGAATGCTTTGCAATCATTTCAAGACATGGTCAATCATCTCATGCTGGAGGGTGCAAATGCGGGAGCGAAGATTCTCATGCAGGCAGCAATGGCTCTAAAAGAGCAATCAAAATGGATTTACACAAGTAAGAGAATAGGCCCTATCCCTGGAGTTAAAGTGGGTGACATGTTTCAATGGGTGGCTGAGATGAACGTTATTGGCCTTCACAGTCAGTTTTTTAGTGGCATAGATTATACAAAAACTCATGGGAAAGTAATCGCAACAAGTGTTGTTGCTTCTGGTCGTTATTCCAATTATGAAAATTGTTCTGATGACTTAGTCTATTCAGGTCAGGGTGAGAACCCAACTGTTAATCACAAGAAACAACTTGAAGATCAAAAGCTTGAACGAGGAAACCTTGCACTAAAGAATAGCATGGAAGACAGAAGACCAGTTAGGGTGATTCGGAGCTTAAAACTATCAAAGCCATTAACTTACATAGGCATGAGTGGTAGGAGGATTTTCGACAAAGTTTATATTTACGATGGCTTGTACCTTGTAGATCGGTATTGGCAAGAAAGAGGAAAATTTGGTAAATTAGTTTTCATGTTTTGGTTAAAAAGAATAGAAGGGCAACCTAAATGCACCTTTTGGGAGAAGAGTGAATTTGAGAATTCTAAACTCAAGAAAGGCTGATATTTTTATTCAAGAGAATAGAAAAAAACTGGATTTTATTTAGGTAAAGTAATTCTGGATTTGTTGGTTGATTTAGGTTTTATTTCCTATTTTATCCGATGGGTTTTGTCTTCTTCGTAAATTGTTATAGGTTGTCTTTGATGATTAGATTTATATAGGGGATTTTACTCTCCATAATATTGTAACTTTATGTTCTATTCTAAATGATCTCTCATTTTGACGCTTAGAAATAGGGTTTTCTTGATTTGGTAGGTTTTAACAACTTTTTAAAAACTAAATTAAAAAAAAAGTCAAAAGACTATTTCTTATCAAATTTAAGTAAGTTTTCAAAGTCACATCTGTAGAGTTTTGAAAAACTTAAAATCTCATTCATCCATTTAAAATATTAGTTAGAGTTAAAGGTAAAATAATTATTTAACAAAAAATTTTTAAAAACTAAAATTTTATTACATTTAACTCTCTCAGTTTGAAAATTTCACAATTCTCCTCACCTCAAAATTTGAAAAATTAACATTTTCCCCTTAAAGTTTCAAACCATCATTGAAGAAGGCTAAGTTCGCCCTTTTCAACCATGTTGACTCTCTCTCCTAACTTAACTCTTTTTACTGATCACATCCCAACTATTGACGAAATATATTTCCTTTGACAAAAATAGTGTCTTCATCTCGAGCAAAGACAATATAGTCATCTAAGATCTTTGAGGTCATCTTTGTCTGATTTTGTCTGATACGAAGACACTCTGACGAAGACAATTTCATCTTTGTAAGAGAAAATAAGTTTTGCTGATGATTGTGATATGATCGACTGAGAGAGTTATGTCAAGAGGGAGAGCTAACACTGCCTAAGATGGTTATCTCTAATGATGGTTTGCAAACCTTAGAAGGAAAATATTGATTTTTCAAACTTTGGATGAGGGAAAATTGTGAGATATAAGGTTTAAAAAATTTTGAAACTAAATTAAACTCAAAAAATACAGTTTGATCTTGTTTGAATTATGATTTGAACCTAATAACAATAATTTATTTCCAAATATAGAGGGCAAAATAATGATGCATAAACATTTCTCATTGCACAGGCATATAACCTTGATAGATTGCACGATTCCGACCGATATTCGCACATGACCCCTTGGAAATCGTTTTTCAACCATTCTTGGTCAGATTTCAAATGCATTTTTCATCTTTAAACAACCACAACAATCAGAATATGTATAGCTTACAACAAAGTAAAAATTATGAGCAATCTATTAATTCTTGGGCTAGTCTTCATATATTCAAGAACTTATCACATAATCAATCATAATTCAAAGTTCTCTAACATCTTAATCCTACTCAACTATTGATCAGAGGATTAAATATTATGAATACAACCAAAATATCAATCATCCAGGAGGATAGTCAACCCTGCTTACCTAGATTTGTTAGGAAGATTGCCCCCGATCTCCTCTTTTTCCTAAGTAGCCAAAAACCCTAGTGTCGCTGGACTTCCTCTCTGTTGTCATCATATGTTACTCCTCTCTCAAACAACCTCAGTCTCTATTTGAGTTGAGAATACAAGTGAAATTAAGGTCTAACTAGCAGAGGCAACGACATGTACACACTTTCCTTCTTCAAGCAAGATTGGGTGTCCCGATTTTAACCAATGCACAATTGTAACTCTCAGAGGGTACGAGCATACATCACACAAGCAATGTATGAGCGTGCCTTTCATAGGCACGACCATACGTTAGGCCGAATTGAGTATCTAATTTCCAATTTCGGTCTAATTTAACTCAAATTTAATTCTAAGCATAAAAGAAGGACAATAATACCTTTAGAGCATACCTGAGGGATTCACATTTGGGAATTTATTTATGTATATTTGGATGAGTTACTTGGTTTAGCACTCGAAAAAAAAGTTGAGTTTAGTATAGAGTTAGAACCATATACAGTGGTGATTTCAAAAGCCCCATATCGAATGAAAACAATCTAGTTGCAAGAATTAAATAAACAACTCTAGAAATATTAGACAACGAGTTCATTAGGTCAAGTCATTCTTCTTGGGAAGCCCCAATATTGTTTCTAAAGAAGAAAGATGGGTTTTTGAGGATGTATATAGACCATAGAGAGCTGAATATGGTAAAAATAGTCATTTAATGAAACCTTGCGTGATTTAGTGACATAATTATGCCTACATACATAATAACTATGCATGTACTCATTTGTGTCATCATGCGTATTTATTTTTGAGTATATAAATTAATATATATATGATATGTTATTATATAATTAAATAATTATTAATTAATAATAAAATAATATTTAATTATATGATAATAAATCATATATAAATCCATTATGTATTGTTCTTATTAAATTTTGATTCTTCAAGGTAGATTGGGAGAGAACACTTTTTCCCTCCTCTTTCTTTTCTCTCCCTCTGTAGACAAATCCTTAAAACAAAATGCTGAAGAAACGCATATCTTACTACTTCCCGTGAGAGTAAATAGAAATCGTAAACATATATGACCTCAAATTTCCAAAAGGGAGCTTCAGGTTCAGGTGATTACTTCTGTTCTCAGGTTATGCTTCTTTACTCAGGTCATAAATTTTCTGCCTTAAATCTCCACCGTCTCAATTTAGTGACGGGCTTATAAATAAAATTGAAAGGGCTAAGATTGAATAAAATTAAATTATAAGATAATCAACAAAGATATAAGCAAATTTAAAAAGAGTTACATTTGAAAAATTTTCAAAATCAAAGCAAGCCAACCAAAAATTAAAGAGGTCTATTTGAAATGTTTTCGGAAATGGGGATCAATTAAAGCCCCTTGACCCTTGTTGAGTCCGCCTCCTCCTCAATCTCTAACAACTATAAACTGGGTTTTACATATGATTGTTTCTGATGCCCACAGAATTCAACACAACTGTTCTGAGCAATATTAACGCCCTTTCTTTATTACCAGAAAATGCATTCAGTCTTAAGACACAAACAGGAAACGGAGACATGCTACTCACTGAGCATGACAAGTTCATAAATTAAGTTGCCTGTGTTCATATCATTGTCTCTTAAGAGATTTTGAAGTCAAAATTCAATTTAGAATGGAAATTAGACAGTCTTAATTTATATTGCAGCATATATATGAACTATATAAAATAACTGCAAATTAGTACATAACGTCATCATTAAGAGCATATAACAAACTTTATAAAGCTTACACACCACGTATCTTATACCTCATCATATACTCCGAAACAACACACAAAATTAATTCATCACCCATGGTGGTTCCTGCCCCTTCGGCTGAATGATTCGCGGTCAGTGCAGGCACCACCTGAACCGCCGATTCCTCCACCACTGCCGGCGCCAGACCCACTTCCAGACCCATACCCACCACCATGAGCTCCACCACTTCCAGACCCATAACCGTAGCCCGAGCCTGATCCCGAACCAGACCCATACCCAAAGCCCGAACCTCTTCCAAATCCATTGGGTGACCTTCCCGAGCCAGAGCCATAACCCCACCCGCTCCCTGGGCTAGACCCCCAACCCCAATTATAATCCCAATTCTGCCCGTGGCCTGAACCAGTTGCACCAGAGGAAGAGCCGATCGGGCCATTAGTCCCCATGGAGGTTTCAGGAGGATGTGCTAAAGAGGTTTCAAAGATGAAGAAGAAAAGAAGGAGAATGGAAAATTTGACAGTGTTGGTTGGCATGTTGTAATGGTAGTGGATGTGGGAAGTTGAGTTTTATGATGGTTTGCACTTAAGACTTGAAGAATTGTGTGCATGAAAGTGGAGATTTATAGTGGTTTTTTGGTTTCTTGAAAGAGACTTGGATGACTCGTGATAACATTTACTTTTGAATGGTGCACATGTCGGAGATTCAGAAATTTACCCACTAATGCTAAAGCATTACCTCACCCGAAACGCACCACCGCCTCACACTTAATCAACATTCATTCAATCTTTTTAACTCATAATGGATGTCCTTATCTTTTCATGAAAGCACCCCATTATACCAAGATTGTCTTCAAATTGTCTTAAATATTTTTTTGTATGAGTAAACTTTAATTGAGGTAGACTATCCATTTGAAGTTGAACTAATCACATTAAATAAATAAAATTTCAAATATAATAATAGATTTACACTGTAAGTTAAAGAGTTTAATCTTAAAAAATTATTAGAGAAAATCAAATAAAAAATTTTCTTATGTTTCATATTGCCATGATAAATATTAACTTATACACATCTATTATTTCATTTCATCAAGGATATTTATACTCCAATTAAAAGTTTTATCTAATTCTCTTCGAACTTTATTTGAGTTGGATTGTTTCTTTAGGATTGAACTAACTAAACCAAATAGATAAAATTTGAGTCTAATAACTAGACCTACAATCATTATATCAAATAAATTAAAAATTTATTAATGAAATATCGTTAATAAGATATGAATATTTATCCTCATGTTTGAAATATCTTTTTTTTGTTACTAAAACTATCTTTGGAGGCACTGAAAGGTAAGGTTAGCAACAGGATTGGTAAAACTAACAAATGGATCTGATAATAGAAAGAGGATATGCAATTTTTAGTGGTAGCACAGCATTAACCATGGTGGATATGTGGCAACGTGATCGGGCATATTCATGTACCTCCCACTCTTTCTGTGACCTATTTTTTTCTACTTGCATAATTGGTTAATTTTGGTTGGTTGTTTCAAAAAGGCTCTTTTTGCTTGTGCTCTCGTGCTATGCAACAAACTTTGATTTCCAAATTCTTGTATTTATGGATCAAAACTAATCCGTTCATGAACTCACCTGATCCTGGCACGTGGATTAATTTATTTTTCTTTCATCATCATCTTCTTTCTTAGTGGGAAATTTAGACCAAACCTACTAGATTTAACTGTTGGCACTTGTGAAATATCCAAGGGTCTTTATTGTTAGATTTGTGGACCACAATTTCACTTAATTTGCTTCCTCAGAATAAAATGTGGGTCAAATGACTATCCCCACCGAAGGTTTGGAGAATCACAAATTTGTTTCTTTAAATTTTAATATTTTTAATTTCTCACTTATTATTCACTCTTATTAGTGAATTATGTTAGATAGATGGGTGAAAAAATCATTTGAATATAAACTAAAAGATAGTAAAAAAATATTTAAAATGTATATAATTTTCTCCGATCCACAATATTTACTTATTTATCCTTCTTTATTTTAACATTTTCTTATTTTCTTATGATTGTCTTTTCCCTTCTTTTCATAACACTCTTTTCTTGATATATATCATTCCACAAAATATAACTTGAAGAAATGTGTACTACTTGACCTCTTAATTAAAAACAACAAAAATTAAGCATGATATTAAATACTTAAACCTATGTGTGCAAAAAAGTGCAATAAATGAATTGAATATCTTCATTACCAATTAAACATCATCATACTACAGTAGTGCATAAATATCCATAAGTCTCAAATTGAAAACATGAGTTATAGAATATGCCACAAAAAGTTAAAATGACAAAATTTCCCCTTGCCTTCATGTTACATGTCAGTTAGACTATTAGCTCCTCTTATATGTTTTGCTACTCATCTCTACATGCATAACCATATAAAAGGAATACATGAGTAAAAACACTCCGTAAGTCGGTGACCTCTCGACACTGGCAAAAAGTATAAAATTGGAAAACCTGATATCTCACTAGTGAATCTTAGTGTGGTCACAACTCGGCATCCTCGTGCCTTAACATCGACAATCCACAAAGGTTACTAAGGCCTAAACTAATCTTGAAGTATTTGATATTCTAGTGAAAGCAAATGACACCTTGCATGTTTAGTCACTATCGTGTCTTACGCATATGACATACAATCTATTGGGCTAGTTAACAATGATACCCTGGTCACACAAGGAATCTAGTTGTAGTCCTTCCCTTACCACATATGTTGAACTACAGGACTGTTACATGAAAACTTAAAGAACTAACTAAAAAGTCATAATCCCTTGTCATGCACACTTAAATTGAATTGAGCTATGTAGCTAATGTGCCTTGGCATCAAGTACATAATGCATTTCATGGGTATCTATCTCTCATAAATCCCTATTGCTTTTACATATCTTGTCACCTATGCACATAACTGATGGCTATCTAGGTGCATACCATTTTTCTTAACGTTCCTAATTTTTTATGCAGATTTGACTCAATTGGGGTTGTGCTATCTTTCACACATTTGGGCACATTTTTTTTTTGGCCAATTAACTGTTCTTGTCTTGTTAGAGTTTTTATGTTCTTTTCCTTCCCTATTTCCCCTCCCCACATATAGTCTAAGGGTAAAATTGTCTTTTTCCACTACTTGATAGATACATGGGTGTGTTTTTGCTTTACACCCTTGTGTCCCTCTACATGCATATACACGAGTGTGTCACTTAAGCCAACCTTTGTGTGCCTCCTAACACCTATACATTGTTGTGTCTAGTTCCCAACACAACATACTATTGAAAAAGGCATACACGGGTATATGTCCTATATCAAACGGTAATGTATGCTTCCTCTTAAGATGAACGCATTGCATCTATATTTCTTTTTTCATGCAAGGGATATACAAACATGTAGACTACCTTGCACGATTATGTATCGTGATCTAGAGATCGCAATCTATTGATTTCTATGCTTTTTTTACCTAACTTCGGGAACCCATTCACATACAAATGATCCTTGCATGTCTCTACACATCCTAATCCTCTTTTCAATAACTAATCATAACTATAATCATCTCCAAATTCATAGTTTCATCATACTAATATATTCATAGAATTCACAAAATAATTCAACAATGCACATACACACAAAATCATCAATTTGACCATCATAAGATTACAGGTTATTCAGAAACCATGGCTCAACATTGCAGTACACAAGCTCATCAAAATCCATCTCAAATAGCTAAGACAAGAACACCAACTTACTTGTCCTTCGGTGTTCAAGCAAACATCTTCACATAGCTAGTGGTTTTTCAGTGATCCAAACTCCTCTCTAACGTGCAAAATCTTAACTCTCTCTCCTCTGTACTCTAGGGGTGCAGCTAGGGTGTATAAAGATAACAAAAAATAGGTTAAACGCTCCTTTTTAATTTTCACTACTGAACACAATACATAGGCATGCATAAGATATACACAGGCATATATGATTTTAATTAATGATTAAGTAATACTCAATCACATAATACCATATTATCTTTATATCCAAATTGTATATTAAAATATATACATATAATATTGTTTAATTCACTAATAGAAGTAGTAAACAGGTGAAAAATTAAACATTTCAAACTTGAGTGGGAAAGAGTTATTTAGTCTAAAATGCACAACCAATACTTGTATGTAATATTGTCAATCAACCTTTGAAAAATGTTAGAGTGATATGATGTTATTGATAGTGTGTTGGATTGACATAATCTTATTGATTTAATGTCGTAAACAATCTTATTATGAATGTTCACATTTGTTTCAAATTTCCTCTCTATTAAAAAACCTATGTGTCCAGCCATATATGCTAGTGCTAATCAATACCTAAACTAGTTGCTTCAATGAGTCACCCATTTGAAGAGAAAATGTGACAAATTGCTCAAGTGTATCACCCACGTCGATATTGACTTGTTGATTTAAAATGGAAATTGGGAAGAGGGTTTCCCCTCGAAGCGTACTTAACCATTTTCCCACTACAAAACTTTGGGTTTTATTAATAATACCATACCAGTGTCTAGAAAATTAGTGGCTCTTATTGAGCATAAAATGTAGAGATGATGGCAAGAATGGGTATGGGCTAAATACCTTAATCACCATCCCCGTCTTTGATGCGGTGATGATGAACAATCTACACTCTCTCTCACAAGAAAATTTTCTCTCTGTCCTCTTCCCAATTCTATGGAAAAAATTTCCTACATTTTTCTCTATCTCTACTAGAAAAATAATAAAATATTTATTAGGTGTTGAAGTATATTTGTAATAATTCAAAACTTTTAAAAGAAATTAATATATAAAAGTTTAAAAAATATATAAAAGAGAAGATGAATCAGACATATATTAATCTATGTCCCTGATTGAAAGAATTTTAGTTATTCTCATTCATGTCTCTATCTTTATCAGTTAATCCTCTTCCTATTCAATGAGGAGCAAGCCGAAGATTCAGTGAGGAGCTAGCTGAAGATTCAATTGTGCAGGTCAATTTGTCGTCTCTAATCAAATGATATTAGTTTAATCCTTTCAAGATGGTAATTTTGTCTAATTGGTATGACACAGTAAGATCTAAAAGATATCCATGGTGGACTTGACCTGGAATGGACAAAGAATGGCTACGCTTGGTTTCAACTTGACCCAAGCTTGAAATATGTCAAGAATCAAGGACACATTGTTAAGTTCAATGCTCAGAAAATCACATGCACCCACTATCTTATGGCACCGCTTATCCAACTAGTTCGGTTCGGGCCCGCGTCAGCTGGGGCTAACTCCACAATTTCAAACAAAAATTTGAGTTTAAGATGGCAGCCCAACCTTGTGGGGCAGAGTGTTCGAGCCAATCTCGCTCTTAACATACGCCTATTGGGAAAATCTTTCTGCCTTTGTCAATGTTGGGCCCCTTTTTAAGTATGGAGCCAGTCCTGTTCGTTCAAGAATAATTTTGAGTATTTTCTGGCCTAGATCATGTGCACTCAATATACAATAATATCTCAATAAGTTCCTTTAACCAAATAAAGTGTCTCAATATTTATATAAATTTCTTTAGAACAAACAAAAAGAAAGAAAGAAGCAATCATTTAGAATTGACAATGAATAAAGACAAGCTGCATTTGGTATGCCCATTTTTAAATAAAAATTAATATACAATTACAGTACGAGTAGCTTTGCGCTGTAGTCAGAGACATTTTAGGGTGTATTTAATTTGGGTAACATTTTAATAAAACATTAACTATATTAGATAAAAATGGATGTAAAAATAACAAGTTATTATATTTAATTAGATGTAATAAAAGAATATTATGATATTATTTTAGTTAATATTAAAATTATATATACTAATTTTGAGTATACAAATAAATTTTATATATATCATTATATGATTGATTGTTTTTAAATTAATTATACAATAATACTCAATCATGTAATGACACATATGAGTATGTATATTTATGTATCTAAAATAGGTATACATAGTATTATCGTTAGTTAAATGTTTTTAGTATAATTATTTTAAAATATTTTTTATATTACTTATTATATTAGTTGTATTAATTAAAAATGAGAGTATTTTTATTGTAAAAAATTAGTAAATAAGGATAGAATAATAATAAATATAAAAATCAAATTATCTTTTATATTTCATATCGTATCATCGTTTATAGTAAAAAATTATCAAAATATATTATTATTAACAAATTAAATAAAATAATATTAATAATAAAAAATAAATTATCAAGATAATCTTCCGCTACAACAAATCAAACACCCATAATATCTTTTTATTTTTGTTTTTGGTTGGCTGAGCTTTAATACCACTTAGCTCTCTTCTGAGGTATATGTTTGTTTTGGATATGCGTGACCCTTTAGGATATAGTGCATTGACTTTCATGAGAATGCCAATTAGAAAAGTGTAAATATAAGAGCTAATTAGGAAAACTTCTCGGTTACAGTTTAGATTAAAAATACAATCTAAATTGCTACTACAAACATTACACTGAATTTAGGTTCTGATATTGGGGAAATAGTTTAACATGTTGCTATCTACTGTCAATAAATTTAAAATAATATTGTTAATTAAATTAACATTATACATAAATAGAGTCACTTACATACATGATTGCTTAAAATATTAAATTAATTTAGTTAATAGACAAATCTGAATCGTTAGTGTAAGGCTAAACACCTTACCTTACACTAACAATTTCGCCTACGACATAAAACTTAGTATATATAATAGCCCACCTTACTTAGATAAATTATTTGTGAGTTATCGGATGTCTCATAATATGCCAATTTACATTAATTTAATTTAAAACAAAACTCAAAATTAATGCAAGTTTACTATATCAAAATTTTAACAATTAAACTATGTATACCTACTTTAAGAATACAAGTGAATACATACTTATATGTATCAGTATGTTATTGATTAATTTTAAATTAATGATAAAATAATACTTAATCATATGATGACATACATAAACATATACTTATTTAGGTATTTAAAGTTGGTATATATAGTATTACTTAAATTGTAAACATTGTCCCACTTAAGCAAGATTAGTTGTGGTCAATTTTGTAAAACATTTTGAAAAATTATTTTCAGGCTAAGGTTTAAAAAAATTTAAAAGCCCAAAATTTGTAGAGATAACAAAATTGGTCTGAAGACAATTATAAGTTGTAGTTTATTTCAATAAGATTTTTCATATTAAATCACAATGATTACTACGTTTGGTGACATAGTACTTTCTATAGTCGTGCATACAATTCAACCTCATCAACATGAACTAGATGTAGTGTAGTAAAGAGCAATAGTACTTCTTTATAATCTAATATGTGTTATTTTCGATTTGTCGCTCACTGATTTTTCTTATTCTAATTGGTGAGAAAGTGAACATTAACCTAAGGGTTTATTTACCCAAAGGATATAAACTTTCCAAAGTTAAATACCCTTCTTACTTATAACCTTATACTTAGAGACCTTAATTACATGTTTTAATCTCTATCCAAAAGGGAGTTTATAATTTTTATAATTATGCACCATGAATGCTCATATATAATAACTTATAAGGTTTTGAAGTTATTTATTGCTAATGACTTAATTTTATTGCATTTTGTATTTAATGAACTTCATTTATGTAAACAATAATAATAATGTCAAAATAGAAATTTTGACTGACTTTAACTTTAAGAGTTAGAGATAAAATTTTGAATTTTTATTACGGATTGAGGATATAAGTTTGTCCTTGTAAGTTGATACACCACACAAGCCTAGAGAAGAAAGTTCAATTGTATAAAAGAATTTTTATAATTAGTGGGAGGAATTGAATAGATTAAGATTTCTTTCTATGAAAAGATTCATTGTCCATTTCCTCAAGGGAGGTTAACCTTAGACCAAAATTGTTAGAGTTTTTCACAAATGTTAGTCACAAGTATAATACATCTTACAATATTAGAGCTACTCGTTTAATGAGTGGTATGACTCAAAAATGATATGACAGTCTTAAAAGGGTCAAAGAATAATAAATATTAAGTTTGAGTTAAAAAACACAGAAGATTATTATAAAATATAACACCCCACCGATAGGCTTTAGTCAAATTAAGATTACTTAAATGGTTTAGAATCATATATAAAGTGTTTTACTTTGATTTCCATATGTTTTGTTGAATAAGAGATGTAGAAAAAGGAAAAGTCAAGAATAACAATGCCCAATTATAAAAGCAAAATGGCAACAATAAGAAGTGTTAATCTTATGACTCAAATAAGGATTAGAGTTCTTGCTACATGGATTTGGTCAATATATGAATATTAAGTAAGCCAGAGTCCATATTTAAATTTGGAAATGATGTAAACATTAAGTTAGCATCATAGGTAAAATGGTTATTTTGTCAAATTTTCAAGATATTCAGACTCCAAATTTGGATAACGTAGTTGAAAAACTCAATCGTAGCTTAAAGTTATGATAAAAAGTAAACATGATTGAGTATCCATGGGGTAAAGAAATAAATATGATAGGTTATATTTAGAATAGAATTCGTTGTAAATCTATGTTGAAGATTTCTTTTAAGTTTTGGACATAAAAAAAAAATTTAGACATTTTGAGTTTATGGATGTTCCAAGTGTAAAGATCTCTAATCTTAATGAAAAAAGACTAGATCCAAGAATGGTTTGTTGCTACATCATTAGTCATCCAAAACATTCTAAAATATATAATATATATCGCCTCAATCAAGATGGTACATTGACTAACTCCAATATAGTAAATTTTGAGGATCTTGACATGGTAGAAAGTGATATTCTTCCACCATTGAAGAAAGGTGAAGTTGATCCATTTGATTATTCCTTTATCTTTAGGATATGATGGTGTTGTGATTGAATTAACAAAAGGAAGGAGTTAGTTAATAGGGTTTACAAAGTCCCATTGAACTTAATTAAGGTTATTGTAAAGGATGTTTCCACTAAAGAACCGATAATGGATCTTATAATAGATTAGATTATGGATGTAATTGTAGAAATTTTAATAAGAAGATCTACTAGAGAAACAATATGCTATCATAAATTATTATTATATTTATATTAGTAATGGAGATCATGATCCTAGTCAGATTGTTGAATCCAACGATTCTTTCCAAAGCTATCATGAGTTCTTAATTTGACAAGTGATTTAATGTCATGAAAAATAAAAATAAAGTCTTTTACTGATAATGAAGTGGAAGATTTTACAAAACTGCATGATGACATTGATAGCTCATTTATATTAGAGTTTAATTAGACAGATATAAAACTGCCACTATAAACAAAATTCTTAGTAAGGAAATCTATATGGTGCAATTATCTAAAGCATAAGGAAAAAAGCATTTGGTATGTAAACTGAATAAGTCTATCTATATATGGTTTGAAGTAGACTTCTTGAAATTGGCATCTCAATTTGATGAAATTGTAACGTCACATGACTTTGTAAAGAACAAATTCGACCAATATGTGCATATAAAGATTAATTAAAGCAAATTTATCTTCATGGTGTGGTTATGTCCAAGACTTTTGATATAAAGAATCTTGAAGATACATTATCTCAAAAGTCATACATAGAGCATGTGCTGAAGAGACTCAAAATGCAAAACAACAAGGAAGTGACATGTCATTTGTGAAAAGAAATAAGTTTAACATTAGACATTATCTATAGAATGAGACTAAAATAAAATTATGTGAAATATCCATTATGATGTTTTACTAGAGATCACTTTTGGTATGTGAAAAAAGGGATGATTAATTGTATATTAATTATGATTTTATTTATTGTTAACTTAATAGAAAACCTATGAGTCATACACAAGAAAGGGTTATCAACTAATACTAATAACTTTTAAGATTATCACATATAGAATGAATCACCTTGCGTGTACCTGAACATGGTGAATTTGGATCTATATTAATGTGACTTGATATTTAGGAATAAATATAAAATACATTATTGAGCCTAACAAAGAGAAACTAAAAGTTTGAAAGCCAAATGTAATAATTCAAAAGTTAAGAGTGTGGAGTGTAAATAGTGTTATCTATGGTTACGAGAGTCTCATATAAGTTAGGACTTATTCTCATAATCCCTTGATCTAGCCATTTAACACACAAAAAGAGTAAAGAAAAAATTCATCTCTCATGTTTCTTCACTCATATCATAATACACTCAATTTGAAGAAAAAATTCATCTTTCATGTTTTTTCACTCACATCAAATACACTCAATTAATTCATAGCTAACATTTGTGTGACATTCCTAACACCTTTCCATTGATTTAAATATTGTAGCACCTTCGTGTGGATGAGTGGTAGCCTCATTACATTATGAGGAAAGCTAAAAACAAATTCAGGGGAGGTTCCTACTTGGTGGGATCTCCAAACATAGGTATTAATCTTTCAAACATAAAATTTTATGTATAATATCACATTTTGATCTTAGGGACATATCATGTTTTGATCTTAGGGGCGTTTTATGTTGTTCATGTCTAATTCTAATGCAATTTTATTTTAAGACAAAAAGATTCCTCTTTCATCTAAATGATATTGTGGATCACTAATTCTATCAAATGTGATTATTGATGGTGCCTTGAAGCCATTGGACAATGGTGCATGGCATACTATTGGGAGAATAAGGATTCCCTAACTCTAATGTATGGCTCATCCTTTTGGGCTACCAGTATATCAAGGGCTTGTTTTCGGCCCTGTAGTGGGATCCCATTAAGTGATTTTAAACCACCTTCTTTAGAAAGGCCTACGAGCATTCAAGTGGTTGCATGAGATAGGTCTATTTGCTTGGTCAGTTTGGCAATTCAAATTTTTAAAGACACTAGTCCTAAAGGCATTGTCTTGTGGCAAGGTGTAGATGATATCCCCTTAACATGGGTTATCCTTTATATGTTAGGGGTTGGCCTCTTCATAAGGTGACTTAATACATTCATGACGTAAGTCGAAACCGACACAATATGAGTTATGGTTTGTATACCATTGGTTGACATTGTCACAATGTGAGGCATGTGTTGCACATCAATGGTTCATGTCATCATGATGTGAGTTACATTCTACATGTGATTGATTAACGTTGCCATGACATAAGTTATATTTTGCACATCATACATTGACCTTGTCATGGGTAGTTTTAAGTCTTTTATGTAAGTTACTATTTGTATGTTGGAACTCTTGCCTAGAGGAATCCTATTGTTGTCTCTATAGACAAAGACAAGTGGTAACCATGTGAAAGGCTTGAGATTAGGGATGACAATTTGGACCCGATTTTAGGAGCCTCGACCCTCCCTGACCCTAACGGGAAGGGGATTCCCCGATAGAAATGGGGAAGGGGACGGGGACAGAGACGAGGACGGGGACAGGGACGGGGACGGGGACGGGGATGAAAAAATCCTCACAATCGGGGATGGGGATACATGTATTCCCTCCTCGCCCCGACCCTTCCCCTCCCCGCCTCTATCCCCGTCCTTTTATATTAATATATTTATTTAAAATACTAATATATTTTTATTAGTATTTGTTGTGCACATTAAAAGAGTTAATATATTATATTTATGATATTTGAAATAGTAGATTAATTTTAATTTTGCTTAATTTTATTATTTAATATATTTATATTGTATTTACAAGGTAAAAATAATATATTTTTTTTGCAAGTACGGGGAGGGGATGGGGAGGGGATTTTTCTTTGCGGGGAGGGGACGGATAATCATTTTCATCCCCGTAGTGGAGACGGGTCCGGGACGGGGATTGATATCCCCTACGGGGATTGAGATCCCCTCCTCGCCCCTCCCCATTGCCATCCCTACTTGAGATCTCATGACCACTGTAGGTTAAGAGGGAACTTAGATCCTTAATGGTGTTTTTGGGATAGTATTATCCCTCCATTTGATCAAGGTGGTGATGACATTGGTCATCCGCTTATTTCATTATTCAATTATTCAATCATGGCTCAGCATCAAGTGCTTTTGACTATGCTCCAACTATTAGGGAAGTTGACTCTTAACAAATAGATCAAGTCATCCTATGTGAGAGACACTTGAATTGAATTAAGTAGCTTGATCAGTCAAAGCTTTCTTTGACCTTCTTCCATGAGGAGCCAAAAAAAAAAAACAAAGTCTTTTTGAGGATTCATGGAAATGAAGTTATTACCAAAATTATGAAGAGCTTTTCAAAGGTTATCCTTCTAATGTCAAATTGTTTATACAAAAAATACACTAACGTGATGTAGACCAAATTGCCATATATAATAAAATTATGGTGTTTATAAAGTTGTTTGTTATATTATTTAAATGTTTATATCTACTGTTGTATTATTATATTCTCTAGTATGAATTTAGTAGAGTAACAACGTTAATTACAAAATACCCTCTCTTTACCTATATACAATTATGAATTTATTGGACAAGAGGTATGATTAAATGTATAATTATACAATTGGATAAATTAAGTCTTAATACAATATATCTAGACATTTAATCCATTTATGTTTCTATGAAGCTAGATAATTGAGTGCTCTAGAAAAGATAAAAAATGATTGTTATCACATGAAGATACAAGATATAGAGAGAGTGTGATCCTATTATTGTAAGAGATGGGAAAAACATATTTTGGAGATCGTGATACCAATTAAAATTGTTAATTCTCTCTTTTGTTATTTTTGATGAAATGTCTTTTACATACATTTAGAAGATGTTTGGTTTGGGTAATATTTTATTATTAAAATATAAAGATTACCTTGAAGATAAATTATTTAAAAAATTACTGGGTATCAATAATTACTATGTTTGATAAAATTTGGTAGGTATAAATAATTATTGTGTTTGGTTAAAGGTAATAAAATATTACTAGTAAATTATTTTACTTAAATGTCCTTGAATATAAATATTTTTTTACATTATTTGTCATATTAATTAAAAATAAATTTGTTTTTGTCTTAAAAAATTAAAAATAATAATATAATTATAATAAAATCAATATTACCTTGGTAATTTTTAAATACCTAAGGTGAAAGTAGTAATCAGATTACTACCTATATTACTTGTCACGTCAGCATTGATAATAGAATATTATTGTAATATTTTATTATTAACAAATCAAACAATAGAATAAAAGATAGATTATCAAGGTAATCTTAAAAAACTGGAATCAAACGATCCCTTAGAGTTAACTTGTCTCTAAGAAATATATCAAAGTCACAAGTGTAATTGATTGCTTTTTCAAGTTCTCGTACATTTGATTAAATCGAAGTCGAAACTGCAAAACAGGTTATAAAGTCTCCATAACCGTTAATTGACACAAAAAGCAGAAATATTGAACTTCCATCTGCAATGTTACCCAGTTTTATTTTCTTCAACATCTTACCTAACTCAGACTGTTAGGACTATATGTTTAGTATATATATTTACATTTTACCCACTCTATAGAATCGTATCTTCTGACTATAGAATTTATATTAATACCCATAAATACACTAAAAATTATACGTATTGATCACTAGCAAGTACTTTATATGCATGTATAAGTTAATACTGTATCGTGAGGGAAACAGATAAAGGATCTTAAACTCTTTTTGAAGATAAATTGCACATCCCTTAAAACACCCGTGCAATTCCCAGGTGTTGAAGAGAAATTTTCGTTAATGAAAGTAGACCTTAAGAAGTTTGGCGAAAATATAAAGAATAAATAATATTACTAAAACTATATGTACGTATTTTGGATATACAAATATATACACATTTATATGTATCATCACACGATTAGGTGTTTTTGAATTAAAGATGAAATCACACTCAATCATATGATGACACATATAAATATATACATAATTGTGTATCCAAAATAAGTACACATAATATTTCTCAAATAATATAAACAAACGAAAGACAATATTTTTTTTGTTTGTCCTCTTTTATTTCCATTTATATTTTTAACTTAATTTATTTATTTACTGGAATTAGGAATCAAAACCTCATTTGCACTAATAATTTTTGCATATAAAGTCTAATATCTAAAGTACTATGACTTAAATGATTAAGAAGGCAATATTGTAACAATAAATTACTCTATATATATAATTTTGTTTACAAACTTTGCATACATTGATAAATTCAATTATTTAAGATTCCAAGTCAATGAATGGTATATACTCAAATATAACTGGTGTAATCTAATATTGATAAATTAATGGAGACTTTTATTATATGTACACCATTTTAGTATATAATTAAATATAAATAAGATTAGGTGTTATCTTTATCATTAATTTAAAATCATCTTTATATTCAATTATATATTAAAAAAATATAATATTATTTTTTATTGAATAACTTCGTTTGCAGCAATTCAACTTTAATTTACGCGCAGCTCCAGTTCCTAAACATGCTATTTAATCAAGAAAACTATTCACCCAGTTATCAACACTAACGTGAATTTATCCCTAATTTGCCCGGAACTCAAGCTCTTCACTAATTTTTTTTTCTCAGAACCATTGTACGTAATCCAATAATCATATCCAATTTGTGCTTGTTATTACGGCATCTTCATGCATCATGTCCTTGGGAACGTAGCTGGTCAATACTAAATTATCCATCGTCCATGTGACATCTATCTTACAATATGGGATAACGATGGTCAATTCATTTTAATTCATAGACGTACAAATAATTCACAAAATTTCTTTAAAACCCACATTTAGATTTGCCATAATACCCGTTCAAATGGCCTCAAGTTTTAACGTCATGTTCTTCAATTGCATTTCGTTTTTTATTCCGATTTCGATAATTTCATTACTCATTGTGCGTTCGCTCATCAAAGCATTCACAAACCCTCAACCCACCATCCGTTTTCCTCCAAGTCCACCATCTTTACCCATCATCGGTCACCTTCATCTAATAAGCACCCAATTGCCAAAGTCCCTCCAAACACTATCTCGCCGTTATGGCCCCCTCATGCAAATAAGTATAGCCTCAACCACACATGTCGTAGTCTCAAATGCCAGTGTAGCGAAAGAAATCTTGAAAACCCATGACATTAATTTTTCCAACAAGTATGAGTCTGGTCCTTGCCAATACAATATATATAAAGGCTGTGGTTTTATTACTGCCCCTTATGGCCCTTATTGGCGGTTTATCAAGAAACTTTGCGCGACCAAACTTTTTGCCGGAGCCCAGCTTGATCGATTCAATCATTTGCGAGAGCAAGAATTGGAAAAGTTGATGAAATCATTAATGAAGTGTTATGACGAAGGGAAGCCTTGCAATTTGGGGGTTGAGGTAGCCGACCTGATGAACAATTTGACATTCAGAATGACAATGAGCAAGAGATTCTCGGAAAATGGTGACGAAGCTAAAAGGATGAGGATGTTGATTCTGGAGATTATGGAGCTTGCTGGCAAGTTTGGTGCAAATGAAGTGTTTGGTTTTCTCAAAAATATCGATCTCTTTGGGAATGGGAAAAAGCTTAGAGAAGCAATTTGCCGATATGACGCACTTTTGGAAGAGATAATGAAGAACTATGAAGACAATCTAAAGAACGGTAAAGAAAATAGTGAAGATAGAGATCTGATGGATATATTGTTGGAGACTTACAGAGACACGAATGCTGAAGTGAAGTTAACGAGAAATAATGTAAAGTATTTCTTCATGGTGAGTGCTTAATTGCTGGTATTTTAAATTTACATGCCTACTATCTTGACTCAATTACAGTTTATAATTTTTAATACGATCTGTAAATCTAACATAACACGACACAAAAAAGAAATCAGATTAAGGTTGTGTCTTTTTACACAAAAATTATTTTGGGTCAACTTAGTACGACTCAAAAATCAATCAAATGATGTTAAGATTAACATAAAAATAACTTGAATTGAATCAAATATTTAAAGAAATATTACTTTAATAAAATATGTTAGAAATAAATTAAATAGATGTTGAATGACTAGTATCAATAGCAATTGAAATCCTTGTAGATTGCATATAGTTGTACATTTATATAGTTGATATTACTCATATTATTCTTGATTTTTATTTAAATTATTTACTTTATTATTCATAATGAGAATAAAATTTGGTTAGTAAGATTAATGATGTGTTTTAAAAATTTTAACATATAAATTTTTAGACCATTTGAAAATTAAAAAAAAAAATGTTACATTGTATATTTTATTAATAGAAAATTGAGATACTCTGATAAGAAATTAAAACATTAAAAACATTTAGAATAATAAAAACAACAAATGATTTCAGTCAATTTAAATTGTGTTAGATTAACTCAAAAATTAAAGGATTGGGTTTAGTTTAAAAATTTTGATACAATTCTGATTTAAATTGGGATAGAGTTAAATGTCTCTAACTCAAAACATAAATTTACACTATATGAAGACCATTGATGACACAAACTGCCAAGTGTAATAAGTCTTTGTCTAAAAATAAAATTTTGTTATAGTGTTAATCCACTTCTTCTAAGCAATATTTCTAAATCTCTTTAAATTGACTTGCATGATAGGAAATATTTATGGCGAGTGTGGATACCACATCAGCTGCCATACAATGGACCATGGCAGAGCTCATCAACCGTCCTGTGGTATTCAAGAAGCTGAGAAAGGAAATCGAATCACTAGTGGGTTTGAGCAGACTAGTCAAAGAATCAGACGTTCAAAAGCTCCCTTATTTGCAAGCAATCGTTAAAGAATCCTTGAGACTTCACCCTCCGGGACCCATTATGTTCAGAGAATGCATCGCTGATTGCAAGATCAAAGGGTTCGATGTAAAGGCCAAGACCAAAACCCTAATAAGTTTATATGCCATCATGCGGGACCCGGATTCGTGGCATGATCCAGATGAATATATACCGGAGAGATTTCTGAGTGAGAACAACATCGACGAGCACGATGAAATGGAAATGAAGGGTCAGGATTTTCGATACCTTCCATATGGTGGTGGAAGAAGAGGATGTGCAGGTGCTGCATATGCTCATTCAGTGATGCATGCGACGATTGGAGCCCTAGTTCAGTGCTTGGACTGGAAAGTGAAGGGCGGTGAAAAGATTGATATTACTGTTGGGTCTGGATTTTCAGGAGCAATGGCAGATCCTCTTATTGTTTACCCTATTGCACGTTTTAATCCCTTCAAATAATCATACCATATGATGTAAGAGTGTTATACATATACTTTTGGGTATATAATTGTATATATAAAAAATATATTATCATATAACTGAGTGTTACTTTATCATAAATTCAAAATTATTAAATCATATTATGAGATATATCTGTATACTCAATTATATACTCAAAAACATATCTAAATAATTTTATTGTATGATATACTCATTCTCCACGTGATATTGAGAAATAAGGCTTTTAAGCTTCTATGAAAGGTGATTTAGAAGTAGGAATTTGAGTTATAATCATTGTTTGCAATTAGTACATGTCATGAAAATTTGCCTTTTCTTATAATTTCTCATCTAGGGAGACTTCATCGGACTGATCTACAGCTCCAAATCCCCACCTTTTTTGACTTAATCAACAAGACTAATTATTATTTAAATGCATATGGGCACTTGCTGAATTGTTGATTCCGTAACGTTTTTATTAAATCGAGTAATGTACTAAGTTCATTTTGGTGTTTTTAAATTTCTTGCAAAGCAATGTCAAATTCAAGTGTGACCCAATTTTGAGTTGGTATTATAAATCAATAATAAAACTTTAAATTTAATTATTGTTAAACTATGACCTAATAATAATTAGTGACACTAGGCCTACCAATGTATTTAGATACAAGAGAATGAATTTTTTCACACTAATCATGCAAAAACGAGAAGTTCCAACAAAGTTGAAACTGATATTTTTCTACCTTTGGTAAAAAATAAAACGTTAGGTTTAATTGTTAAAAGATAATTTTGTCATTTTATAAAATAAAATTACTATAGGATTAATACAGTTACACCATTAAAATATAAGTAAATTACATTTTCTCCCGCTACTTTTTAAATTTATATCTTAGACTATTATCTTCAATTGAAAAATATCAAAACTCTAACACTAACTCAAACCACCAATTACAATTGAAATAAAAGTTAGAATCACATCAAAATCACATTAAAATGGTGCAATAATATCAAAATTATACTATTCTAATGCGATTATATCAAATGTCAATTTCGTTTTCGTTTCCACGTAACTGCTTCGTGCAGTAACTTCCCATGCATTATGGTCTGTAACTCCCATGACATAACTCCACACGTTTGCGTTGTATTCTTGATGGTAGAATGCTTATTTAAGGTCGCAAAAAAGGGTCCCTGGGTGAGCTTTTTCGTTAGAAATATATACACCATTCTATAAGGAAAAGAGATCACCTGGAAGACAAAAGTTTGCAAGCAATTTCCAGAGGATTATACTGCATCAAATCGTCAAACAATGGTCGGAGGTTAGTGATTAATATTCCGCAAATTTGATTTTGGTTTCTATCTTGCATACTCAGTATATATATGTTTAGATAGAGACCATATACATGTTTTACATTTGGTATCAGAGCTATTTTATACCTCTGTCTTGCTTTGATGTGTTAAACATGCAAAATTTTATGTTATCCCGAATTTCTTTAGAAAGAGAAAGTTGGTTGTTAGCATTTTTTGTTTAAAATTTTTATTTAAATGAATTCTATATCAAAAACTAAGAATTTTAATATATGGAACGTCAAAATCAGAGTTTTATAGGCTGGTTTAGAGTGCAAAATGAATATGGGTCTAAAACCAGGTCTATCGACCCGAATCTTGAGCTGGCTAGAGGTCAGGGACGATCTTCAGATGACATGTCATTTGCTTTTGGTTTCTACAGACGACATGTCATACCCATCACTTATGTCTCTTTTGTGATGCACTATCAGCCGACATGACATTTGCATTCATTTCCACCAGATGACATGTCGTTCATCTACTTTATTAAAATGTAAAAATTATTTCAATCTCGCGTTTCAATTTCAATTTTGTAAGGCACAAGGTTCTGAGTGAAATACTTGCCGCCCAGCCAATTTCAATTTTGTTGGGAATTCGAGACATCATACATTCTTATATGTTTTAGTTTTAGTTTTCATAAAATTTTAGTTTGTTATAACCCGTTACCATCCTCTGCCATGAAAAATAAAAGCTGTTAGGGTTCAGTTTGAATATATTATACATTTTGGCCTTAATAAAATATATTTTTATAATATGTGATTGCCAAAATAATTATTATTTTTTTTAATTGGATAATTTAAGTTTCATTTATCCAATTTTTAGTGTTTATATATATAGTTAATTTTATGTATAATTTTAGTTTAAATGAAATTATACTTTAAATAATTTCTTAAGGATCATATGCATAAAATTAGATGTCATGTGATTAGTCTAATTTTGATTGATCATAGAGTAGTCACAACATCTTTGATTATATTAGAGTTATACATTAAGTATCCTGAGGTCACATTTAGTTATATGACATCAGTTGTAATTAATCAATATAAATATGATAAATCTTATCCCACAGGAATTTTTATTATATTTATGTGATTAATTAGGATGAAATAACAAATTATTTTTCTTAATCTACCCTCAAGAATTAAGAAAAGGAATATAATTTGATAGTTTCATCATACGGTTAATATTTATATATAAACCTATTTAAATTAAAAACTTAGCCCACAGACAGTTTTTATGTTATATGGTTTATATATTTAAAGCATGTTCATACATTGGTAGAACATGATATTAATTTTAATAGCTTTAAATTTAGTGACTTAAGCGTGTATATTAATATTTATTTGCAGTTATTCAACTTGTGAATTTCTTTAATAATGTATGTGATGTTCTTATTTTAAGTGGTGACAATTATAAAATTTGGAAGGAGATAATTCTTCTCCAATTAGGGTGTATGGATATTGATTATGCTATTAGGAAGGATGAACCACCTACAGCTACAAAAACTAGCACTCAAAATGAAATTGCCCTGTATGAGCATTGGGAGCAATCTAATCGCTTAAGTATGATATTCATCAGGACACGTATATCTACTAGTATTCGTGGTTCAATCCCTGAGTGTAATAATGTTAGACAATTACTGAAGACTATTAATGAACAGTTTGAGTCTTCAGATAAAACACTTGTCAGCACTCTAATAACAAAGTTTACATCAATGAAGCTCACTAGTGTTAAAAGTGTGCGTGAGCACATCATGCAAATGAAGGATATTACGGCTCAACTTAAGGCTCTTGAGATTGAGATGTCTGAATCTTTCCTGATGCATTTCATTCTAAATTCTCTTCCACAACAATACGAACCTTTCAAAATCTCTTATAACACACATAAGGAAAAATGGTCAATCAATGAACTTCTGACCATGTGTGTTCAAGAGGAAGGAAGGTTGTTGATTGAAATGAATGAAAGTACACATATGGTTACACAAGGGAAGAAGAAGAAGAACCAAGCTAAGTATAAGGGAAAGGATAAAATATTCAATCAGCCCGAATTTAAGAAGGAATCCAAATGTTTTTTCTGTAAAAAGAAAGGACATGTGAAGAAGGATTGCATTAAGTTTAAAACTTGGCTTGAAAAGAAAGGTAATTCAATCTCACTTGTATGTTATGAATCTAATATGGTTGATGTTTGTCATAACACTTGGTGGATTGATTCTGGTTCTACAATCCATATTTCAAATACCTTGTAGGGCTTTCTAAACCAAAGGAAGTCGATGGCCAATGAACAAAGCATCTATTCAAGAAATAAGATGTGTTCACATGTGGAAGCGGTCGGAACGTGCAGATTAGTTGTAGATTCTAGTTTTTTTTTTTATTTAGAACTAACCTTTTATATTCCAAGTTTCTCTATAAACTTGATTTCTGTTTCAAGACTTGTACCCTTTGGATTTTCCTTTACATTTAATAAAACTGCATTTAGTTTGATTTATAAATCTGCAGTTGTAGGAAATGATACATTGTCTGATGGTTTCTTTTGAATTCATTTACAAAACAATGTTTCATTTAATTTGATGCATGTTCAAGGTAATATTGGTATTAAAAGGAGTGTTATGAATGAAAATTCCTCTATATTGTGGCATCGGAGATTGGGACATATCTCCATAGAAAGAATTAAACGGTTAATGAATGATGGGGTACTAAATACTCTAGATTTTACTGACTTTGATACTTATGTGGATTGTATAAAGGGAAAACAAACCAACAAGTCAAAGAAATGTGTCAAGAGGAGTTCAAACATATTAGAAATCATACATACAGATATTTGTTGTCCTGATATAGACGCTTATGGTTAAAAATATTTTATCTCATTTATTGATGATTGTTCACACTACATGTATCTCTATATGCTCCATAATAAGAATGAAGCATTAGATGTCTTTAAGGTTTTCAAGGCAGAAGTAGAGAAACAATCTGGAAAACAAATTAAAATCGTGAGATCAGATAGAGGTGGAGAATATTATGATAAATACACTCATAATGGACAAGCGCCTAGTCTATTTGCAAGGTTTCTTGAAGAAAATGGAATTGTTGCCCAATACACTATGTCTGGTTCTCCGGACCAAAATGGTGTAGTAGAAAGAAGAAACCTAACTTTATTGGACATGGTGCGGAGTATGCTTAGTAGCTCCAAACTTCCTAAATCACTGTGAGTAGAAGCTCTTAAAACGACAATATATATATTGAACCGAGTTCCAACCAAAGCTATTTCTAAAACACCATTTGAGTTATTTAAAGTTTGGAAACCGAGTTTGTGACATATACATGTTTGGGGATGCCCGTCTAAAGTAAGAGTTTATAATCCACATAAGAAGAAATTAGACCCAAGGACTATAAGTAGTTATTTCATTAGATATGCTGAAAAGTCTAAAGGTTATAGATTTTATTGTCTATCACATAGCACTAGAATAATGGAATCTCGAAATGTAAAATTTCTTGAGAATGACTTAATCAGTGGGAGCAATCAATCTCAGGATTTAGTTTTTAAAAAAGATCATTCAGATACTCAACCACTCATTTCGAGTAATAAATTGGTTGTTATTTACAACACCTCTCAAGTTCAAATGGATGTTGAACAACCAATTAATGAAGTTCCATAAGTTGCTGATAATACTCTAATAGATCAAACTGTTCAGCATCCTTCAGATACTGTTGAACCACCAGTTGTACACTCTACTCCACAAGAGGATAGTGTTACAACATTAAGAAGATCAATAAGAATGAAGAAATCAGCTATTTCTAGTGATTATATAGTATATTTACAAGAAATTGACCATAATTTAGGAGTCGAAGATGATCCTGTTACGTTTTCACAAGTAATGGATTGCAATAAATCTATTTTGTGATACAATACTATGAAAGATGAGATGGAATCTATGAAGAGTAATGGAGTCTGGGATCTTGTCAAGTTACCTAATGGGGCAAAGGCCATTGGGTGTAAATAGGTCTTTAAAACAAAGAAAAACTCATTAAGTAACATCGAGAGATATAAAACAAGACTCATTGCTAAGGGTTTCACTTAAAAGGAGAGAATCGATTACACAGAGACCTGTATCTAAGAAAGATTATTTTCGTATTATAATGGCATTAGTAGCCCATTTTGACTTGGAACTGCATCAAATGAATGTGAAAACGGCATTCCTCAATGGAGATTTAGAGGAAGAGGTATATCTGAAACAACCTGAAGGATTCTCCTCTAGTGATGGTGAGCATTTGGTGTGCAAGCTTAAGAAGTCCATATATGGATTGAAACAAGCATCATGTCAATGGTATTTGAAATTCCATGAGGTTATCTCTTCATTCGATTTTAAAGAGAATATCATGGATCAATGTATATACCAGAAGGTCAATGGGAGTAAAATTTATTTCCTTGTTTTATATGTGGATGATATATTACTTGCAACCAATGATAAAGGATTGTTTTATGAAGTGAAACAATTTCTCACTAAAAACTTTGATATGAAAGATATGGGTGAGGCGTCTTATGTCATTGGCATTAAGATTCATAGGAACAGACCTCAAAGCATACTAAGCCTATCTCAAGAAATCTATATCAACAAAGTTTTAGAGAGATTTCGGATGAAAGATTGTTCACCAAGTATAGCACCAATTGTGAAGGGTGATAAGTTCAATTTGAACCAATGCCCTAAAAATGAACTTGAAAAGGAACAAATGCAGAACATTCCCTATGCTTCAGCTGTTAGAAGTCTTATGTATGCTCAGGTTTGCAAAAGACCTAACATTGCATTTGTTGTTGGGATGTTAGGAAGATATCAGAGTAACCCACGTATAGACCACTAGAGAGCTGTAAAGAAAGTGATGCAATACCTTCAAGGGACCAAAGAATATATGCTTATATATAAACGGATCGATAATTTCAAGGACTTATCATCATAATTCGTGTATTTTATTTCTTTATTTCAGTATGTGGATTCATGGGTTATAGACCAAGTGGGAGAATGTCAGTTTCGTTTTCGTTTTCACGTAACTACTTCATGCAGTAACTTCCCATGCATTATGGTTTGTAACTCTCATGTCATAACTCCACACGTTTGCGTTGCATTCTTGATGGTAAAATGCTTATCTAAGGTCGCATTCTTGATGGTAGAATGCTTATCTAAGGTCGCAAAAAAGGGTCTCTAGATGAGCTTTTTCGTTAAAAATACATACACCATTCTATGAGAAAAAGAGATCACCTGGAAGACAAAAGTTTGCAAGCAATTTCCAGAGGATTATACTACATCAAATTGTCAAACAATGGTCGGAGGTTAGTGATTAATATTCCACAAATTTAATTTTGGTTTCTATCTTGCATACTCAGTATATATATGTTTAGATAGAGACCATATACATGTTTTACATCAAAATCATATCAAAATAGTACAATTTCATTGAATTCTAACCATATCAATACGATTTTGGTTAGATTCACACCAAAATAGTGTGATTGTAATTAAATCACAATATTATAGTGTAAGTTTGATTGAAATCAAAGCGATTCAGTTAAAATCACGCTTATCTAGTACCATTCCAATTGTCATCGACAATTTGTATTTTTCATAAAACAAGGGTAAAATATAATTAATAAAGTTTTAGAGGTAAAATGCTATTTATCTTTAATGAAATTAAAATTTATGAAGCTTATTTTTGTCTTTTCAGTGTGTTTATCCAAAAAATTAACTAATTTTTCTAACAGTGCTTAATTAAATATAGGAAAATGTCATTACTTTTTATTTCAAAGCTAGGAACTTATCATATTGGCATAGTTTATGTGGGAAGTAGTCGTTCTATTAGATATCTTGAACATCAAAGACACATTAATAAATCTGACAACCACCAATAGAACACAATCAACATCTTTCAACTACTATCTTGTAAGTCATAACTATATGCACAAAAAAAAAAAAAATTAAACATCAAATTATTATGCCTATAAATTTTAAATTTTATGTTTTTCATATAGTTTGAAGATTAAAAAAAGGCCAAAGGACTATTTCCCACCCAAGGTATGCTGCAATCTCAAGTTTCCATCTTTTATCTTTGATAATACCAAATACCCACTCATAAGCAGTTAAAATTAACGGAACTCTAACCCCTAAAAATATTTTCTCTTTTTCGCCCCCTAACCTCTAAAAACAAACCATTTCCCCCTAGGCCAAGTTTTGAAAAATAGCATTCCCCCCCCTAGGCAATCTCCGACACCGAATCTGGCTCCATCGCCGACGACGACGCTTTCCAGAGGCACCACCATGCTCCGACGGTCTCCCTTGCCTCCTCTGGAGCGACAGTCGGCCGAGATCTGGCCTAGAAAGAAGAAAAGCTTCGTCAGGAGATCTGGTCTCCCTTGCACACCAAATGTTATTATAACATACAAGTTCATATAATTACAACAAACCGAAACAAACAATTTTGATTGCTACCCAAAGATAGAAGGAGCCACTTCAACATAATGACGAATAAAAACTTAAATGACTTTGCTTAAACACATTTTAAACGATTGGCAATCCCAAAAAAATAATAAACCACTTAATTATCTTCATATTCATACTAATGACTCCAAAACATCTGCATGCTTAATAGGATAACACACCAGTGGTTTTGCCATTTCTAAAGAAAACCCTGGCCCTTGGCTCAAATCAACCTTCTCCCCATCCTCAAGTTTCCAATCAAAACATTGGACCAACGATCCAACGGCTGTATTTATCACCAACATGGCTAATGATGCACCCACACAAACTCTTCGCCCACTTCCAAATGGAAGGTAACGAAAATTCTGACCCTTAAATTCCATTGGATGCTCACCAATTTTCTCTTCAGAGCTCTCCAAAAACCTCTCTGGGATAAATTCATCGGGACTAGTCCACGAATCAGGGTCCCTCATTATGGCATATACATTAATCAGCACTCGACTCTTGGACTTCACAGTGTAGCCATTGACGGTGCAATCTTCAGCGCACTCCCTGATTATTAATGGCGCTGAAGGGTGAAGTCTCAGTGTCTCCCTTATGACCGCTCGGAGGTAGGGTAAATTTGGGATGTCTGATTCTTTTACCAGCCTGTTTGTTCCCACGACTGCATTGATCTCCTCTCTCAGTTTTCTGAAGGCTTTTGGATGGTTTATCAGTTCTCCCATGGCCCATTGCATGGCTGTTGATGAGGTGTCTGTCCCCGCCATGAATATGTCCTGGTTAAAGAAGTTACAATCAGTGAACAATATACAATATAATAAGTAGTTTATTATATGCTTCTTTATGAGATTGCTAAAGATTCCTGTAGAATGATTTTGTCTCGTCTAATAATTTAAACTTCATAAGTACTCTGTAATTTGTTTAGACTTTTAAAATCATTTGGGAGAATATTTACATTATCCTTAAAATATTTAAAATTATTATTTGGACACCGATTAGACACTAATTAATAAATAAACTCTTAAAATCTAAAATTATATCACGTATTGTACCATTAGAGTTAAAGAGTAAAATAGTAACTTTGATTTTATAAGAAAATTTTTAAATTCTTTTTTATAAAAAAGGTAAATTTTAAGATATTATCCTTAAATTAATTAATAAAACTATGTATATAAATAAATTATATAAACTTATTTTATACAAATTGAAATAACAGTTTGTGATTGAGTCATGTAATTGTTTTTTCTAACTTCAAAATCACTTAATTAAATATCATCACCTAAATTTGTATAAATAAGTTTATATATATAGTATTACTCTATATAGAAAAGATGAATGCATGCTTTAAAAGGATATTTCAATAGGGCTAATAGTGTAATATAAATCTTAACTATACTGTAAGGGGGCGTTTGGTTGAGAGATTTTAAGATTACCTTGGTAATCTATCTTTTATTCTCTTGTTTGGTTTGTCAGTAATAAAATATTATAGTAATCTTCTATTACCAATGTTGACGTGGCAGGTAATATAGGTGGTAATCTGATTACCACATTTACCTTAGGTATTTAAAGATTATTGAGGTGATCTTGAGTTTATTATAATTATATTATTATGTATTAATTTTTTTAGATAAAAATAAATTTATTTTTAATTAATATAACAAATAATATAAAAAATGTATAAAAATAATTATATTTAAGGGCATTTAAGTAAAATAATTTACTAGTAATCTTTTATTACTTTTAACCAAACACAATAATTATTTATACCTATCAAATTTTATCAAGGCCAAATGACTATTTCCCACCCAAGGTTTGATGTTTTCTCAAAAGTCCCCCCTTTAACTATGGAAACACCAAATACCCACTCATGGCCGGTTAGATTTAACCAAACCCTAACACCTGAAAATTTTATCTCTTTTTGCCCCCCTAAACTTTAAAAACTAAAAATTTTCCCTCAGCCTAAGTTTTAAAAAATGGCAGTTTCACCCTAGGGTTTGGTTTTGAAATCTCCGACGACCGTTTCGGCTCCATTGTCGACGGCCTCTCCCTCTCGAAGCAGCCTCTCCTTCCGACGAATGCTTTCCTCCCATTTGGAGGCTCGATCGGCGTCGAAAACGCCTTGGGAGACGAAGAACTTCATCGGGGAAGACGAAGTCGTTTCGTCTCTCAAGGTGTTTTCGACGCCGATCGAGCCTCCAAATGGGAGGAAAGCATTCGTCGGAAGGAGAGGCTGCTTCGAGAGGGAGAGGTCGTCGGCAATGGAGCCGAAACGGTCGTCGGAGATTTCAAAACCAAACCCTAGGGTGAAACTGCCATTTTTTAAAACTTAGGTTGGGGGAAAATTTTAGTTTTTAAAGTTTAGGGGGGAAAAATTAGATTCTATTTTAGTTTATTTTTAATATTATAGCAAAAATGATGATTTTACCCCTACCACCGTTAGGGTTTGGTTAAATCTAACCGGCCATGGGTGGGTATTTGGTGTTTTCATAGTTAAAGAGGGGACTTTTGAGAAAACATCAAACCTTGGGTGGGAAATAGTCGTTTGGCCTTTTATCAAACATAGTTATCATTTATACCCAGTAATCTTTTAAGTAATCTATCTTCAAGGTAATCTTTCTACTTTGGTAATAAAATATTACCCAAATCAAACGCCCCATAAAGGGGTTAAACTAAAGGGGTATTATGATAAAGTATTCAAGCTACCGTGAGAATCCATTTGATAAGATAAAACGGTATTAATCATATAAATTTCAAATTTTATATGTCAGTTTGATTAAAAAATTTCTAATTATCATTTCAGATGATCAATTCAACAACCATAATAGTAGTTTTCAAAATTGTTGTAGAGAAGATTGAAAAATCCAATCGAAAAACTTACAAGCAAGAAAGATTTGATATCCTTTCGAGTTAGCTTCATTTCAGCGTTTGGGTCTCTATATATTTCCAACAAGATATCCATCAAATCCATCCTTTGATCAGCACCAAAATCCATCTTCGCTCTTTCTTCATGTTCTTTCATGATCCTCTCCACAATGCCATCGTACTTGAGCAAAGCAGACATAAGCTTCTTCCCATTCCCAGAGAAATCAAGAACTTTCAAAGGCCCCAAAACGTCTCCTATTTGTAACTTTCCTGCGAGCACAAAAAGAGTATTTACAAGCCCCTTAATCTCCGCAGCATCGTTGTCACTGCCAGAGCAACGTGTGCTCATTGCCATCTGACAAATAGTGTTATTTGTCAAAGTTGTGAATTCGCTACTCAAATCACACGGCTTTCCTTCTTTGTAACACTTCATCACCGACTGCACAAGCTTCACCTTCTCCTCATCGCGCACCGAAATGAACTTATTAAGCTGAGGGACGGATAAGAGCCTCGTCATGCTGAGTTTCTTCATGAACCGCCAGTAGTCACCGTACTCAGAAAGAATAAATCTTGATCCTCTATAAATGAAGTACTCTGAGGCGCCAAACTCAGGCCTAGAGGAAAAGTTGAGCTCTTGGGTTTTCATAATTTCTTCGGCTACAGCAGCGTTTGATACAACAACACATTGAGAAGCACCCATACGAATTTGCATCAGAGGGCCATAGCAGGAAGCTAGGGTTTGGAATGATTTTGGGAGCACCTTGCCGACCAAGTGAAGATGGCCGATGAAGGGCAGTGCAGGTGGGCTGGGCGGAGGAGAGATTTCAGTTTCAGGTTTTGAGAAGGTTTTGATGAAATAGTGAATTAGCAGGGCGGTGATGAGCCAAATCAAGAACATTAAGTAGTAAAGCAAATCAGTAGCATATGTGATCGCCATTGAAATTTTTCCAAGAGATGATTGATTGACTGGACTGGATTGTGAATTGTGAGAAGCGTGATTATATAGAATTTTTGGAAATGGTGAATACGTTTATGCAAACGTAATCATCCGTGGCCATCACTATTATTTTTGGTTTATGGTTAAGTGATTTGTTCGGCTGGTAGAACCTGCCAACCGTAGTCAAATAAGAGATATGACAAAATGCAATTTCCCACCAGAACCATAATTCTCACTCTCAAGTTTGAACATTTTATTTATCCACCGTCATTCTCTTAAAATAAAAAAGTTATTTTGCGTAAAACCTTTTAATCTCTTTTCAAATTTTGTTAGGGTAACAAGTGAGAAAAATTAATTTTTTTCATCTTTTTATATAAAATTTTATTAATTTAATTTTTTATATGATGTTGTTAATGATTTTTTGAGCATTGACAATCTTATGATTACCCTATCTCCATCACTACCCAGAGCCAGCTGTGGGTTAAGCTAAAACTGGTAAGGTCTAATGTTTCATGGGTTATACCATACAAAGACCTATAAAAATGCAATTAATTTCAACCCATCAAATATGAAAGCTTAGGGCACGACCCACGACACAGGTTTTTCGAAATATTACTTTTAAAATTTTAATTTATTAATTATTTTATTATTTTAAATTTTTAAGCATATCAGATTAACTTATAGATCTTCTCGTGAGCCCCTAACATACCAAAGCTATTTCTTGCCCAAGAAAGTGGGTCATGTCAACCCATATGTTAACACAACATACTTTTAGCTCTATCACTACCGCTATCACTTGTTCCACCACCACAATCATCGTGCTCTTCAATGCCCTCAAACTAGTGTCCATGCACTTCTGTATGTTCATGATGGTACTACCATCCTCTTATCCTTTGCATTGTCTCTATGTTAGTAAAACTTAGCGTAGTCCTTATTCATCTCTAACATTATCATCACCATCGATTAAGAAGCTAATGTATGATACACCACTAAGAGATTTGCATGGATGTTACTCAATATTGGTGATTGGCACAAACTTATCGACAGTGATATTAAGTAGATCATCTATAGTTTATTGAAATTTTACAACATAATTGGTTTCAGACTACTAATGCATGCACTATGCTAGTGAACATGGGTTGACATTCTTTCTTCAATAAAACTATATGCATACTTTTTTGAGTATATAATTGAATACACAAAAAATGTGTTATCATATGAGTAAACAATTTTGAATTAAGAATAAAATAACACTCAATCACATAATGACACGTTATTTATGTTCTCAATTATATATTAAAAAAAGTGTACAAATAGCATTGCATTTCTTTCTTTCAACCAATAAATAACATTGACTTCATTCTTTCTTTAAGAATGTCTTATAAAAAAGAGAGTGCAAGTTTCTATATTAGTAGTTCGATATTAATGTTAGCTTGGTGGTTATGGTAAGATTGTAGTAATCCAATAAAGTAAGCTAGTTTTGATATATTGCAAGAGGTGGTGAGAAATCTACCATTGATGATGAAGATGAGGGAAGTTGCCACGAGGAGTGGAAGAAGAAAAAATAAAAAATAAAGATAAGCATAGAGACAACAACAATAATAATTATATAATATTTATAATTAATTAATATTGCACTACAACAAATATTAAATTTAGAGACAAAATATTTAAAAATGATTTTAATTTTATTTAAAAATGTTAAAATTTCGTCCTTAAATGATTATTTTAGGGATAAGTTAAGATATATTTTTAAGGACATTTTCAATGTCGTCTCAAAATTATAATTTTAGGGACAATTTAATTGTTATCCGAAAATGATAATTTTAGGGGACAAAATCTTAATTTCATCCCTAAAAACATAATATTTATTTTAAGAATAATTTTAATTTCATCATAGAATGTTACTTTTAGGGACAATCTTATTTTTGTCCTAGAATAATAACTTTAGGGGACGAAATTAAAATTTTGTCCCCTAAAACATAAGATTATTTTTAAAGATAATTTTAATTTCGAGTGTTACTTTTAGGGACGAAATCTTAATTTCGTCTCAAACAACGTATGATTTATTTTTATGGACAATTTTAATTTCACCCTAAAATGTCATTTTTATGGATAATTTTATTTTCGTCTTAGAATAATAATTTTAGAATACAAAATTAAAATTTTACCTTCAAATAAAGTATTTACCATCTACTCATTTCATATATTTGCCACATTTATTTGTTCAATTCAAATCAACAATTCACTGTCAACTCATGAGAAACAATGCACCACAAACCGACAAAGCAAACCCCAGAATTCATTACAAAAATAGTGAATATAAATCAAAACAAAAAATTTTGTGCTCGATTCCTAATACAATCAAGGACTAAATTTTTTATTTTTGATTCATAAAACAATTAAGGATATAAAAAATTGTCTCTAATTCACTATTTAATCAAAGACAAAAAAATTTGTCCCTAATTTATTATACAATTAAGAACAAAAAAAATTTTCTCCTTTCGCTATACAATTAAGAACAAAAAATGTTATCTCTAATTCATATGCAATTAAGGATCAAAATTTTTATCTCTAGTTCACTGCCCATTCAAGAACGGCAAATGTTGTCCCTGATTCATTACACATTCAATGACCAAAAAAATTGTCTTTAATTCAATGTATAATCAAGGGTGAAAAAGTTTATCCCCAATTCATATATATTCAAGGACCAAAAAAATTATTTTCAATTCATTATATAATTAAGAACGAAAAATTTTATCCCTAAATGTAAACTTTTTAGGACGAAATAGAGTTATTTCAAATGAGATCTATTTTATTATGGACAAAATATTTTGTTTCAAAATATGTATCTTTTTATGATGAAACACTATTTCATCCACAATAATTAATTATTAAGAACGATCTCATTTTTTGTAGACATTATCAATTATTAACACATTTTTTTGATAATTTGATCTTTCGTCCTAAATAACTTTTTAAAATGAGATTTTTGACTTTTGGGAACGAAAATTTTTATCCTTAAATTAAATATTTTTTATAGTATTAGTCTACGGTCTTTTATGTAATTTCAATAAAATTTAATCACATATGTATTAATTGAAGGGACAAACAAATAGTTATAGTGAAATTAAATAGTTTTATAAAAAAAATAGTTAAAGGGATAAACAAATAATTAAAGGGATGAAACGTGTTGTTGTATCAAAATTAGGATGGGAAATAATCAGTTGGCCAAAATAAAGTAGGGATGAAACTTTTTGATGATGCAAAACCCCCCATCAAGTTTGTCCATCTATGTTAAGGTATCAGACTGAGCAAGTAAAACCTCGCATCAAAAGTCACGTCTTATTATGATATCAACAGGTCTTGAACAATTGTCCTCTCTTGAATTTATAAAATAATTCTACAATTCTTATCTATCAAATTACCTCTAGAGGCGGGAATGTGGTTAAGTTATTGTTGTATTGTCGGGATAATTTTCTTAAATCAAGTATATTTAAGTGACAATAAATAATAGAAAAGGGTTATTATTGTCAAACATATAAAAGGGTTAAATTAATGAATAATATTACATATATAAATAACATATACAATTTTATACACAAATAATAAAATGTTATTAAATAATTAAATAGTTTAAAATTAAATATAAAATAATATCAAATCATATAATGATATATTATTCTTTGTACATAAAACTATATATATTATTTATACATATAATTTTATTATAAACTAATTTCATCAAATTGAAATGGATTCCGATCCATATAAATGAGGAGAAATAACATGTCGGGATTTGTTAATTAAGTGAGCGTGGACGTGGTCCTGATTTTAGCAATTTGATCCAGTAAAGTCTAAAGGAAAGTTAGATCAATCCCTATAAAAACAAAGTTATTATATTTAATTAAATGATATTTTTTTATAAATAATTCAATAATGTTGTACAGGTGGGGAAATTTTTTTAATGTTTAAATTATTTAAGGCATTCAAGAGATTGAAATGTTCAACCCACTTAAATTGTGTTGAAAATATATAAAACGTGTTTCATCAAAGTGGAAATTTTTTCAATGTTTATCAAACGTGTTTTATAAATGTGGTTTTGAGAGAAAAAGGTGCACAATCTAATGGGATAATGGTTTAAAATGTTCGATTTAAATGATTATATATTTTAAAAAAAAGGTCTATTTTCACATAAAAACTTAACAACAAGAATCAATAAACTAGGTTAGTTTTAAGATTTAAATTGTTTAACTTAAAATTTGTTTCTATCGTAGAAGAGATAAGTAGAAAACTTTCATTTTCATAGGAGTCTTGAATTTGAATGAAATGCATGCGAACATGATTGTGTTGATGTTAAGTTTGAAATATTTTGTCACAAATCATGATTTAAGTAGTTTATCAGTGAAAAAAAATCAAATTATATTACAACCGTATTATTAAAAGGTCAATATCGATCATTAACCATTTTCTTGGTTGTAACTCACTTTCTTTCCACAACAATTAACCATTTTTTTGGTTGAATCTCACTTTCTTCCCACAACAATTAATCTTCTTCCCCACTGCTACTTTGGAAATTCATCGCAAAAAATCACATCAAAATTTAACATATTTAAAACTACTAAAATATCAATCAATTCTCACATGTTCACAATTACTACGGCATCCCTACGGACCTTATCAAACAGAACACTCCCCCAATCAAGTAATTAAGTCCACTTAATTACTTGTCATACACTCAATGGCAATAATTCTAATCTCTTAATTACACTAGATGCAATGAAGGAGTGAGTCACAATTACGATTACCCTCTAAAGTAGACATGTCAATTAGGTCGAGCCTAATGGAGGCTTGACCCAAAACATAAATTTAAAATCTAACATGATAAGGTCCGGCTTGATATTGTAGTATGTTAAGTCTAGCTCATGGCCTTTTTGGGTCGGGTCATAGACTTTAATATTAAACCTGTAGACCGGCACGATCCAGTCTATTACTATTTAAAAAAAATGAAAATTAGAAATATATATATATATATATATATATATATATATATATATATATATATCAGAGGGCAATGACTTTTGCCAAGCTTCTGCCTTTGCAGCACAATTTGGCTTCTACCACAACGGCAAAAGCCTTTAACTGTATTTTTTTTAATTTTTTAATTAATTAATTTATTTTATATAAACCAATCTAATTCTTTTTCAATTTTAATTTCTCTCAATCTCAATTCTTTCATTATATTTTTAATCTTATTTTCTCTCATCAACTTTCTTTTGAAAACTATCTAAATTTGTGAATAATAATTCTTTGTATTTATAATTTCATTTTCATTTCAATTTTATCATTACAAAATATTATAAATGGATTCAATGTCAAAAAAATTGAGAGATTTAGATATTAAAAATGAGTAAATAAATAGTATAGTATATACATTTTTTAATTTATGTTAGTAATTTATACAGTGTGTAAATTTATTTATTTATATTATATTATAAACTTATAATATTTTTCATCCTGTAATCACAATATCCCTCCACCACAAATAAAGGATTATAAATAAAATGTTCAAAATATTGTCTTTAGTTTTAATAATTGAAAAATAATTTGTATTTAAAATTTTTACTTAAAAATTTTAAAAAAAAAATTTTAAAATGGGTTGGGCCGGCCCATTTAAGGTCTGATCCGGTATAATTAAGGTCTATTATTATATGGGTCAAACTTTGAGCTTTCACATATCAATGGGACAGGCCAACCCGAAGGCCCATTATTATATGAGTCTCAGGCCCATTAGCTTGATGGGTCGAGCCAAAGCCGGCCCTATCCATTGACACCTTTGTTGCAAAGAGTCATTGATAACTCAACTTCAAAATAGATTAAAAAACAAATAGCCCTGGGTACATACCTATGGGGTTAGATGCACATTGATGTGGTAACTAAATCGCAAATTTGACATATATAAGCAAACTCAAATAAGTTAAACTGAATTTCATGGATACTGCAAACACCACACGTACCCAACTATCAAAATTTACATTGAAGCCAAGATTTCAAGCATACAGCGAATACCAAACTTACCCCACAGCGTGTTGAGCATGTTTATAACTAACACATGTTAAAATTTCAATGATTCCCTATTATGCGTATTGTGCATGGTCTGCATGGAAAATTGCATTCAGCCACCACCTTCACTTGTTCCTAGTATGTGTGATGCACATATTAGGTTATGAATCACGTATATAATTGGATGTTAATTTATCATAAATTCAAAATTATCAAATCATATTATAAGATATATCTGTATATTTAATTATATATTCAAAAATATATATACATAATTTTATTGTATGATATACCTATTCTCCACATGATATTAAGAAATAAGGCTTCTAAGCTTCTATGAAATGTGATTTCGAAGTAGGGATTTGAGTTATAATCATTGTTTGTAATTAGTGCATGTCATGAAAAATTGCCTTCTCTTATAGTTTCTCATCTAGGGAGACTTCTTGGGACTGATCTACGGCTCCAAATTACCATCTTTTATTTCTTAATCAACAAGACTAATTATCATTTAAATGCATGTGGGCACTTGCTGAATTGTTGATTCCATCACGTTTTTATTATACCGAGTAATTTATTAAGTTAATTTTCGTGTTTTTAAATTTCTTTTAAAGTGATGTCAAATCAAATGGGATAATTAATTAAAATAAGCAAAATTTTAAGCGTTTATACGTTTTTAGGTCACTCTAGAAAAGTTTTATCAAAATAAGCAAACCATATTTTTTTTTTACCCTTTTTACCCTTATATTGAAAAACCAAGTAAAAATATTTTTTCTGAGAATGTGCGTCGGTTTATGGTGGTTATGATGGTGGCTAGGGATTTTACAGTGAAATCTTAAATATGTCGAATTATATATATGAATGTTTTTGAATGTTTCGAACGCTTAAAATGATGTAGTTTCGATGTTAATGGATGTCTGGAAGTGTAGCCGTTGAGAGACAAAAGCGCAAAAAGTGAACAGTGTCACGCAAACTGCGTAAATTTACAATGTCGTGCAAACTGCTCAAATCGTACAAATACTGTTCACATCGCAATAGTACGATTTTAATTAAATCACAATATTCTAGTATAATTTTGATTGAAATCAACACGATTTAGGTATTGATAATATTCTTAAAGATTAATTATTTTTATAAAATAAATACAATTGTACTTGATAAAATAAATTTTCAATGTCATGGAAACCATAAATCTTACTGAATAAGTAGCCCATATAATATTTCTTCTTCAAGATTTTAAACTTCAACTCAAAGTAGGCAAAAGCAAGGTTGTTGATCTCCACCTATTGAATTCAATATTTGTGTCATTTTTCTTTTGTATACGATTTTTGAGTCTCTAGTAATCACTCTTGATGGTGTATGGGACTTCATAATACAAATGTTGTCCCTAATTCATTACACATTCAATAACAAAAAAAAATTGTCTCTAATTCAATGTATAATTAAGAGTGAAAAAGTTTGTCCCCAATTCATATATATTCAAAAACCGAAAAAATTATTCTCAATTTATTGTACAATCAAAAACGAAAAATCTTATCCCTAAATGTGAACTTTTTAGGACGAGATAGAGTTATTTCAAATAAAATCTATTTTATTATGGACAAAATATTTCTTTCTAAAATGTGTATCTTTTTATGACGAAACACTATTTCATTCACAATAACTAATTATTAAGAATGATCTCATTTTTCGTAAACATTACCAATTATTAACACGTCTTTTTTGACAATTTAATCTTTCGTCCTAAATAACTTTTTAAAACGAAATTTTGACTTTTAGAAATGAAAATTTTTGTCCTTAAATTAAATATTTGTTGTAGTATTAGTCTACGGTTTTCTATGTAATTTCAATAAAATTTAATCACATATGTGTTAATTATTTAGGATAGTTTCATAATTTATTAAAAGGGACAAACAAATAATTATAGTGAAATTAAATACTTTTATAAAAAAAATGGATTTTTTAAACTAAAGGGATGAAACATGTCATTTTATCAAAATTAGGATGGGAAATAATCAGTTGGCCAAAAGAAAGTAGGGATGAAACTTTTTGATGATGCAAAACCCCATTCAAGTTTGCTAATCCATATTAAGATATCAGACTGAGCAAATAAAACCTCGTATCAAAACTCACATCTTATTATGATATCAACAGATCTTGAACAATTGTCCTCTTTTGAATTTATAAAAGAATTCTACAATTCTTCTCTATCAAATTATCTCTTGAGACGGGAATATGGTTAAGTTATTGTTGTATTCTCGGGATAATTTTCTAAAATCAAGTATATTTAAGTGACAATAAATAATAGAAAAGGGTCATTATTATCAAGGGTTTAATTAATGAGTTGTGTTATATGTACAAATAATATATACAATTTTATACACAAATAACGACGTATCATCGAGTGATTGAATAATTTAAAATTAAATATAATGACATATTATTTTTTATACATAAAATTATATATATTATTTATATAAATAGTTTTATTGTAAATTAATTTCACCAAATTGAAATGGATTCCAATCCATATAAATGAGGAGAAATAACATGTCGGGATTTGTTAATTAAGTGTGCGTAGACGTGGTCCTAATTTTAACAATTTGATCCAGTGAAGTCTAAAATAAAGTTAGATCAATCCCTATAAAAACAAGGTTATTATATTTAATTAAATGATATTTTTATATAAATAATTCAATAATATTGTACGAGTGAGGAAATTTTTTGAATGTTTATATTATTTAAGGCATTCAAGAGATCGAAACGTCCAATCCACTTAAATTGTGTTGAAAATATATAAAACGTGTTTCATCAAAGTGGAAATTTTTTAAATGTTTATAAAACGTGTTTCATAAATGTAGTTTTGAGAGGAAAAAGTGCACAATCTAAGTGAGATAACTGTTTGAAATGTTCGATTCAAATGATTATATATTTTAAAAAATGAGACCCACTTTCACATAAAAACTTAACAATAAGGGGGTGTTTGGTTGATGTCTTTTAAAATTATTTTGGTAATTTATCTTTTATTCTTTTGTTTGGTTTGTCAGTAATAAAATATTACAATAATCTTCTATTACCAATGCTGACGTGGCAGGTAATATAGGTGGTAATCTGATTACCACATTCACCTTAGGTATTTAAAGATTACTGAGGTAATCTTAAATTTATTATAATTATATTATTATTTATTAATTTTTTGAGATAAAAATAAATTTATTTTTAATTAATATAACAAATAATATAAAAAATATTTTAAAATAATTATATCCAAGGATATTTAAATAAAATAATTTACTAGTAATCTTTTATTACCTTTAATCAAACACAATAATCATTTATACCTATCAAATTTTATCAAACATAATAATCATTTATACCAAGTAATCTTCTAAGTAATCTATCTTTAAGGTAATATTTCTATTTTGGTAATAAAACATTACCCAAATTAAACGTTCCCTAAAAATCAACAAACTATGTTAATTTTAGGGATTCAAATTGTTTAACTTCAAATTTGTTTCTATCGTATAAGAGATAAGTAGAAAACTTTCATTTTCAAAGGAGTTTTGAATTTGAATGAAATGCATGCAAACATGATTGTGTTGATGTTAAGTTTGAAATATTTTGTCACAAAGCATGATTTAGGTAGTTTATTGTTGAAAAAAAATCAAATTATATTACAACCATATTATTGAAAGGTCAACCCCACAACAATTAACAATTTTCTTGGTTGAATCTCACTTTCTTCCCCAACAATTAATCTTCTCCCCACTGTTACTTTGAAAATTCATCCCAAAAATCACATCAAAATTTAACATATTTAAAACTACTAAAGTATCAATCAATTCTCACATGTTAACAATTACTATGGCATCCCTACGGACCTTATCAAACAGAACACTCCTCCAATCAAGTAATTCAGTCTTAAACTTAATTACTTGTTATACGCTTAATGGCAATAATTTTAATCTCTTAATTACACTAGATGCAATGAAGGAGTGAGTTACAATTACAATTACCCTCCAAAGTAGACATGTCAATTAGGTCAGGCCTAATAGAGACTCGGCCCAAAACAAAGTTTAAAACCTAACTCGATAAGACTCAACTTGATACTGTAGCATACCAAATCTAGCCCATAGGCCTTTTAGGCTGGACCATGGGCTTTGATATTAAACTCATAAGCCAATTCGAACCAGCCCATAACTAATTAAAAAATTAAAAATTAAAAAATATATATATCAGAGGGCAACGACTTCTGTCAAGCTTATGCCTTTGTAGCACAATTTGGCTTCTGCCACAAAGGCAAAAGCCTTTAACTGTATTTATTTTTTTTAATTTTTTAATTTATTTATTTTTTTCTATATAAATCAATCTAATTCTTTTTCAATTTCAATTTCTCTCAGTCTTGATGCTTTTATTATATTTTTAATCTCATTTTCTCTCATCAACTCTCTTTTGAAAACTATTTAAATTTGTAAATAATAATTTTTTGTATTTATAATTTCATTTTCATTTCAATTTTATCATTACAAAATATTATAAATGGATTCAATGGCTACTTTGGAAGCTAATTTTAAAATTTATATTTTAGACTATTATCTTCAGTTGAAAAATATTAAAACCCTAACACTAACACAAACCACAAATTACACTTGAAATAAAGGTTAGAATCACATCAAAATCATATTAGAATGATGCAATAATTTCAAAATTACACTATTTTGACGCGATTCTATCAAAATCATGTCAAAATGGTGCAATTTCATTAAATTTCAACCATATTGATGCTTTTTTGGTTAGATTCACATTGAAATATGTGATTTTAATTAAATCACAATATTCTAGTATAATTTTGATTGAAATCAACACGATTTAAGCATTGATAAAATAAATTTTCAATGTCATGGAAACCATAAATCTTACTGAATAAGTAGCCCATATAATATTTCTTCTTCAAGATTTTAAACTTCAACTCACAGTAGGCAAAAGCAAGGTTGTTGATCTCCACCTATTGAATGCAATATTTGTGTCGTTTTTCTTTTGTATATGATTTTTGAGTCTCCAGTAATCACTCTTGATGGTGTATGGGACTTCATAATACTAAGATTGGAGACTTTATACCCTTCCCAAATGAAGAATTGCATAAAACTAAAATGAAATTTATTTTGATTTTGTAACTTACCATCAAAGATGCACCTTGATTTATGAATAACCACCTTGATCATGAATATCGTCCAAGATATTTTGCTCTCAATTACCTTTATATATATGTTTTGATTATTGATATTTTCTACAAAACTGAATGAAGAGATGGCATCAGAAAATTTTTATTACAATTAACGAGAGACTTGTTTCAATTTATATATGAAATTTTTTGTGTTTGCACACCAAATGTTATTATAACATACAATTTCATATAATTACAACAAAACAAAACAAACAATTTTGATTGCTACCCAAAGATAGAAGGAGCCACTTCAACATAATGACGAATAAAAACTTAAGTGACTTTGCTTAAACACATTTTAAACGATTGGCAATCCCAAAAAAATAAAAACCCACTTAATTATCTACATATTCATACTAATGATTCCAAAAGATCTGCATGCTTAATAGGATAACACACCAGTGGTTTTGCCATTTCTGAAGAAAACCCTGGCCCTTGGCTCAAATCAACCTTCTCCCCATCCTCAAGTTTCCAATCAAAACATTGGACCAACGATCCAACGGCTGCATGCATCACCAACATGGCAAGTGATGCACCCGCACAAACTCTACGCCCACTTCCAAATGGAAGGTAACGAAAATTCTGACCCTTAAATTCCATTGGATGCTCACCAATTTTCTCTTCAGAGCTCTCCAAAAACCTCTCTGGGATAAATTCATCGGGACTAGTCCACGAATCAGGGTCCCTCATTATGGCATATACATTAATCACCACTCGACTCTTGGACTTCACAGTGTAGCCATTGACGATGCAATCTTCAGCGCACTCCCTGATTATTAATGGCGCTGAAGGGTGAAGTCTCAGTGTCTCCTTTATGACCGCTCGGAGGTAAGGTAAATTTGGGATGTCTGATTCTTTTACTAGCCTGTTTGTTCCCACGATTGCATTGATCTCCTCTCTCAGTTTTCTAAAGGCTTTTGGATGGTTTATGAGTTCTCCCATGGCCCATTGCATGGCTGCTGATGACGTGTCTGTCCCCGCCATGAATATGTCCTGGTTAAACAAGTTACAATCAGTGAACAATATACAATATAATAAGTAGTTTATTATATGCTTCTTTATGAGATTGCTAAAGATTCCTGTAGAATGATTTTGTCTCGTCTGATAATTTAAACTTCGTAAGTACTCTGTAATTTGTTTAAACAAAATCATTTGGAAGAATATTTAGATTAGACCAAAGGACTTATTCCCACTCAAAGCATGATGTTTTATCAAATTCTTACTTTTTAACTTTGAAAAACTTATTTATTCACCCATAGACAGTTAAATCTATTAGTTTTAAGAGTAAAATCAATATTTTACCTATACTATTAAAAATAAATTAAAATTTTATCTTTTTTTCCTCCATAAACCCTAAAAACTAATAATTTTTCCCCTAGGCCAAGTTTTAAAAAATAATATTTTTCCCCCTAGTGTTTAGTTTTCAATTCCCAATGACATCTCTGAAGCCATTGCCAGTTGCCTCTCCTTTCCGACACTTCCTCTTCTTTTGGCGATGTCTCTCTTGGCATATTTCCCTCCTCCGGCCAACTATTCAAGCTGAAAATATGAAGAGCTTCGTTGAGAAGATAAAACTCTTTGTCTGAGAAGACAATCGTCTCCTAAATTGTCTTCTCAAATAAAGACAAGATCCCTTGTTTTCGTCAAGGTAGACGAAGAGATTCTGGATTGAATAGTTGGCCGGAGGAAGGATAGATGCTAAGAGAGACACCATCAGAGGGAGAGGTTGTCGGTGATGGTGCCACATATGTATTCTAGAATTGAAAACTAAACTCTAAGGGGGAAATGTTGTTTTTTAAAACTTGACCTAGGAGGGAAATTGTTAGTTTTAGGGTTTAGGAGGCAAAAGGAGATAAAATTATATGGGATTAAGATTTCATTAACTTTAACCTTCCCTGGGTCGGTAAATGGGTTTTTCAAATTTAAAGAATAAAAATTTGCAAAAACAATATACTTTCGGTGGGAATAAGTCCTTTGGCCTTTAGATCATCCTTAAAATATTTAAAATTATTATTTGGACACCAATTATACACTTACTAATAAATAAACTGTTAAAATCTAAAATTATATCACTAGACTTTTGTTTGTCTCATTTATTGTACCATTAGTGTTTGAGGGCAATACAGTAACTTTAATCTTATAAGAAAATTTTTAAATTTCTTTATAAGAAAGGTAAATTTTGAGACACTATCCTTAGATGAATGAATAAAACTATATAAAAAATAAATAAATTGTATAAACTTATTCTATACAAATTGATATGACAATTTGTGATTGAGTGATATAATTGTTTACTACTTCTCTATTTTTTAAATCATCAATAAGATGCTATCACCAAAATTTGAATTAATAAGTTTGTACTTATAATTTTACTCTAGATAGGAAAGATGAATGTATGCTTCAAAAGGGCTAATAATGTAATTTGAATCTTAACAATAATCTGAAGGAGTTAAACTAAATGGGTATAATGATAAAGTTTTCAAGCTCCTATAAGAATCCATTTGATGAGATAAGAGGGTATTAATTGTATAATTTTCAAATTTTTAATGTCAATTTGATAATAAATTATAATTATCATTTGATATGATCAATTCAAAAACCTTAGTGGTAGTTTTCAAAATTAATGTAGAGAAGATTGAAAAACTTACAAGTAAGAAAGATTTGATATCCTTTCGAGTTAGCTTCATTTCAGCGTTTGGGTCTCTATATATTTCCAACAAGATATCCATCAAATCCATCCTTTGATCAGCACCAAAACCCATCTTCGCTCTTTCTTCATGTTCTTTCATGATCCTCTCCACAATGCCGTCATACTTGAGCAAAGCAGACATAAGCTTCTTCCCATTCCCAGAGAAATCAAGAACTTTCAAAGGCCCCAAAACGTCTCCTACATGTACCTTTCCTGCAAGCACCAAACAAGTCTTTATAAGCCTCTTAATCTCCTCAGCATCGTTGTCACTGCCAGAGCAACGTGTGCTCATCGCCATCTGACAAATAGTGTTATTTGTCAAAGTTGTGAATTCGCTACTCAAATCACATGGCTTTCCTTTTTTGTAACACTTCATCACCGACTGCACAAGCTTCACCTTCTCCTCATCGCGTACGGAAATGAACTTATTAAGCTGAGGGACGGATAAGAGCCTCGTCATGCTGAGTTTCTTCATGAACCGCCAGTAGTCGCCGTACTCAGCGAGAATAAATCTTGATCCTCTATAAATGAAGTACTCTGAGGCGCCAAACTCAGGCCTAGAGGAAAAGTTGAGCTCTTGGGTTTTCATAATTTCTTTGGCTACAGCAGCGTTTGATACAACAACACATTGAGAAGCACCCATACGAATTTGCATCAGAGGGCCATAGCGGGAAGCTAAAGTTTGGAATGATTTTGGGAGCACTTTGCCGACCAAGTGAAGATGGCCGATGAAGGGCAGTGCCGGTGGGCTGGGCGGAGGAGAGATTTCAGTTTCAGGTTTTGAGAAGGTTTTGATGAAATAGTGAATTAGCAGGGCGGTGATGAGCCAAATCAGGAACATTAAGTAGCAAAGCAAATCAGTAGCATATGTGATCGCCATTGAAATTTTTCCAAGAGATGATTGATTGACTGGACTGGATTGTGAATTGTGAGAAGCATGATTATATAGAATTTTTGGAAATGGAGAATACGTGTATGCAAACGTAATCATCCATAGTCATTATTATTATTTTTTGTTTGTTCGGCTGGTAAGAACCTGTCAAGCGTAATTAAATAAGAGATATTACAATTAAAGGAAAAGACCAAATAACCATATCCCACTAGAACTTTGATAAACTAATTTCTCACCCTCAAGTTTGAAAATTTTATTTATCCAACGTCATTCTCTTTAAAAAAAAAAGTTATTTTTCCGTAAAACCTTTTAATTTATTTTCAAATTTTGTTAGGATAACAATGGAGAAAAATTAATATTTTTTCATCCTTTTTATATAAGATTTTATTAATTTTATTGTTTATATGATGTTGTTAATGATTTGTCGAGCAGTGGCAATCTTATCTATATCCATCAGTACCTAATAAGACCTATAAAAATGCAATTAATTTCAAGCCATCAAATTTGAGAGCCTAAGGCACGACCCATGACACAGGCTTTTTGAAATATTACTTTTATTTTTTTATTATTTTATATTTTTAAATCATGTCAGATTAACCTACAGACCTTCTCGTGAGACCCTAACATACCAAGAGTAGTTTTTGCCCAAAAAAGTGGGTCATGTCAGCCCATGTGCCAACACAACATACTTTTAACTCTATCACTACCACTATCACTTGTTCCACCACCATAGCCACTGTGCTTTTCAATGCCCTCAAACAAGTTTCCATCCCCTTCTAAATGTTCACGATGGTACTACCATCTTCTTATTCTTTGCATTGTCTCTATGTTAGTAAAACTTAGCGTAGTCCTTATTCGTCTCTAACATCATTGTCGCCATCAATTAAGAAGCTAATGTGTGACACACCACTAAGAGATTTGCATGCATGTTACTCAATATTGGTGATTGGCACAAACTTATCAATGGTGATATTGAGTAGATCATCTCTAATTTATTGAAATTTTACAACATAATTGGTTTTCATACTACCAATGCATGCACTGTGTTGGTGGACATGGGTTGACATTCTTTTTTTAATAAAAATAAAAGTACACTTTTTTTAGTATAGAATTGATACATAGATAATGTGTTATTATATGAGTAAATGATTTTGAATTAAGGATAAAATAACGTTCAATCACATGATAACACGTTATTTGTATACTCAATTATATATTAAAAAATGTATACAAATAACATTGCATTTCTTTCTTTCAGCCAGTAAATAACATTGACTTCATTCTTTCTTTAAGAATGTGCGAGTTTGTATATTAGTATTTCGATATTAATGTTAGCATGGTGGTTATGGTAAGATTGTAGTAATCCAATAATGCAAGCTAGTTTGATATATTGCAAGAGGTGGTTAGAAACCTACCATTGAGGATGAAGATGAGGGAAGTTGCCACGAGGAGCGAAAGAAGAAAAATTAAAATATAAAGATAAAAATAGAGACAACAACAATAATAATTATATAATACTTATAATTAATTAATATTACACTACAACAAATATTAAATTTAGGGACAAAATATTTAGAGATTATTTTAATTTCGTTCCAAAATATTATTTTTAGGGACGAAAGTTTAATTTTATCCCTAATAAGTTAAGATTTATTTTTAAGGATATTTTCAATGTCGTCGTAAAATTATAATTTTAGGGACAATTTAATTGTTGTCCTAAAATGATTATTTTAGGGAGACAAAATCTTAATTTCGTCCCTAAAAATATAAGATTTATTTTTACGGACAATTTCAATTTAGTCCTAGAATGTTATTTTTAGGAAAAATTTTATTTTTGTCCCACAATGATAATTTTAGAGGGACAAAATTAAAATTTTGTCCTCAAAAATGTAAGATTTATTTTTAAAGACAATTTTAATTTTGTTCTAGAATGCTACTTTTAGGAATAAAATCTTAATTTCATCCCAAAAAATGTAAGATTTATTTTAATGGACAATTTTAATTTTCCCCTAAAATGTTATTTTTAAAGACCATTTTATTTTTGTCTCAGAATGATAATTTTAGGGGACGAAATTAAAATTTTACTCTTTTCATATATTTGTCACATTTATTTATTCAATTCAAATTAACAATTCACTATCAACTCATGAGAAACAATTCACCACAAAGCAAACCCCATAATTCATTACAAAAATAGTGAATATAAATCAAAACAAAAATTTTTGTCCTTGATTTCCAATACAATCAGGAACTAAATTTTTTATCTTTGATTCATAACATAATTAAGGACATAAAAAATTGTCTCCAACTCACCATTTAATCAAGGGCAAAAAAATTTATCTCTAATTTATTATACAATCAAGGACAAAAAAAATTATCTTCAATTTGCTACACAATTAAGGACAAAAAATGTTGTCTCTAATTAATATACAATTAAAGACAAAAAATTTTGTCTCTGATTCATTACATATTCAAGGACGACAAATATTGTTCCTGATTCATTACACATTCAAAGACGAAAAAAATTATCTCTAATTCAATGTATAATCAAGGGTGAAAAAGTTTGTCCCCAATTCATTATATATTTAAGGATGAAAAAAATTATTCTCCATTCATTGTGTAATTAGAGACGAAAAATTATATCCCTAAATGTAAACTTTTTAGGACAAAATAAAGTTATTTTATAGACAAAATATTTTATCCTAAAATGTATATCTTTTTATGACGAAACAGTATTTCGCCATAATAACTAATTATTAATGACAATCTTATTTTTTATAGGCATTACCAATTATTAACACGTCTTTTTTTACGATTTGATCTTTCATTCCAAATAACCTTTTAAGACAAAATTTTAACTTTTGGGGACAAAAATTTTCATCCTTAAATTAAATATTTATTGTAGTGTTCGTCTAGGGTTTTCTATGTAATTTCAATAAAATTTAATCACATATGTATTAACTTTTTAGGATAGTTTCATAATTTATTAAAAGGGACAAACAAATAATTATAGTGAAATTAAATAGTTTTTATTAAAAATGGATTTTTTAAACTAAAGGGATGACACTTGTCATTTTATCAAAATTAGGATGGGAAATTTAGTTGGCCAAAAGAAAATAGGAAAAACATTATCATTGACTGTCGCATATGTTAGACAATATTTGGAAGGATTCAACCTAACTAATTTTGTTAGATATAAATATATAATATTATATTATTCACTGATGTTGATGTAGAATATGCACCAAGCATAGCAACTACAAGTTAAATTTCTTAAATATTCCTGTGGAACTTCTAGTGGGGTTATTTTCATGGGGCTGGTAGTGCATACTAAGAAATAAATTGAAATTAACAAGTCTTGATTATTGTGGATTGATTGAAAAGTTTTAGATTTCTGGATTATATAACTAGATGAAGTACGTAATTGAGAATGAACCTCGGGTGGTCCTAGTCACATTATTGAACACCCGGTTACAATCAAACCTCAGACTTTATGAGAAGTTTTGTATTCGAAACTCATTAATTTTATATCAAAATCAAACTATTGAATTATTAAATACATTAGATTGCCTTTAAGAGAAATTAAGTTGATTACAGCTCCCTTTGATATTGAAAGTACAAGAGTCTATTTAAGTCATCGTTGCAATCTCCTTCCAACTCTAAGGTAATGTCGAGATGTAGTTAAGTTTTTTTTTTTTTTTTTGATGATACAAAACCCCATTCAAGTTTATCATTTCATATTAAGGTATCAAAGTGGGCAAGTAAACCTCGGATCAAGAGTCATGTTTTATTATGATATCAATGGGTCTCGAACAATTGCCCTCTCTTAAATTTATAAAAGAATTCTACAATTCATATCTATCAAAGTACCCCTTGACGCATGATGTGATTAAGTTATTGTTGTATTGTGAGAATGACTTTCTAAAATCAGGTATATGTATATTTAAGTGACAGTAAATAAATAGAAAAGGGTCATTGTCATCGACCATATAAATGTTAAATTAATGTATTATATTAAACGCATAAATAATATATATAATTTTATACATATATAATATTATATTATCTAATAATTAAATAATTTAAAATTAAAAATAAAATAATATTTAATTATATAATAAAATATAATTTTTTATATATAAAATTATATATATTATTTATTTATATGTATAATTTTATTATAAATTAATTCCATCAAATTGAAATGGATTCTGATCCATATAAATGAAGACAAATAACATGTTGCGATTTGTTAATTAATTGAGCATGGACATGGTCGTGATTTTAACAATTTGATCCAGTAAAGTCTAAAATAAAGTTAGATCAATCCCCATAAAAACAAGGTTATTATATTTAATTAAATAATACTTTTTATATAAATAATTTAATAATGTTGTATGAATGGGGAAATTTTTTTCAATGTTTATATTATTTAAGGCTTCGGTAACTATTTTTTACCCCGATGAAACACATTCCTACCCTTTTAAGTTTTGGAAAGTAAATTATTAATTTTAACAATAAAAAATATTTTTGCCATTTTTTAAAATATATAATAGAGTTAATATCACTTACATTTCTAATAATATAAACAAGTTATTTTCACCTTAACTACATTATATTTTCTTTTTATCTTTTTATTTTTACTTTTTTTCTTTTCCTTTCTCATTTGCTAGTCGTCGAAAACCACCTAGGAGAAGTCTATGTGTAACCCCAACAAGTATGTTTATGTGTATCTTGGTCATTTACTATTATATGATAAATAAAGTTTTAAATTATGTTAAGTTTAAGGGAAAAAAAAGAGAAGAACAATTATTCAACTTGGTCGAATGCCTATTTCAAAATAGTATATCATTTTGAGTATTAAATAATCTTTTATGGGTTTAAGATTAACCCTTTCAATAAAACACCCATTACAGAGGAGGAATATCTATTTTATGGTAGAGGTTAATGGATAAATGTGGTTTTGAGAGAGAATGATACATAATTTAAGTGAAATAATTGTTTGAATCGTTCAATCCAAATTATTAAATATCTTCGAAAATCTATACGAAGGAGGCCCACTTTCATATAAAAGCTTAAGAACAAGAATAGACAAGCTATGTTAGTTTCAAGGATCCAAATTGTCTAATTTAAAGATTTCTTTCTATCTTAGGAGAGGTAAGTAGAAAATCTCCATTATCATAAGAGTTTTGAGTTTGAATGAAATACACGTGAACATGATTGTGTTGATGATAAGTTTGAAATATTTTGTAACAAAACATTATTTAGGTCATTTATTGATTAACAAAATCAAATTGTACTATAACCGTAATATTAGAAGGTCGATATCTATTATTAACACTTTCTCATTTAGATAGTCATGATATTTTACTATAGGTCAATCTTCGTTTATATATAAATGATTGATGGATTATAGATTGATTACAAAACTATCCACTACCAATATGATGAAGATTCTATTGTTCCAAGTTTCACAAGATAATTAAACTTAAATATGACTGTCTACTTAAAAGGCTAAAATTGTCCATATTTTTTAGGTTGAACCTCACTTTCTTCCTCTTCAGCAATTAATCTTCTCCCCACTGTTTAAAACAACAAAAATAACAATCAGTTCTCACCTACTAACAATTACTATCGCATTCCTAAGGACATTATCAGACATAACACTCTCCCAATCAAGTAATTCAATTTTAAACTTAATTACTTGTTATACCCTTGATGGCAATAATTCTAATCTCTTAATTACACTAGATACAATGAAGGAGTGGGTTACAGTTACAATTATCCTTCCAGTAAATAAATATTACCTTAGTAATTTATCTTTTATTACTTAAATTACCTTGTTTAGTTTATCAATAATAAAATATTACAGTAATATTCTATTACCAACGATGATGTAGTCAGTAATATAGATAGTAATCAAATTATCATTTTTTCTTAGGTGTTAAATATTACCAAAGTAATCTTGATTTTATTATAATTATATTCTTATTTATTAATTTTTTAGGATAAAAATAACCTCATTTTTCAATTAATATAACAAGTAATATAAAAAATACTATAGAATAATTATACCTAAGGACATTTAAGTAAATTAATTTATTATTATTCTTTTATTACCTCTAACCAAACATAATAATTATTTCTATCTATTTATTTTTAGCAAATTTTATTAAATATAGTAATAATTTATACTCAGCAATCTTCTAACTAATTTATCTTTAAGGTAATTTTTCAATTTTAGTAATAAAATATTACCCAAACCAAACACTTCATTCAAAGAGTCATTGATAACTTAACTTCAGAAGAGATTAAAAAACAAATGGCCCTTGGTACATATCTATAGGGTTGGATGCACATTGATACAGTGATTGAATCGCAAACCTGACACAAAGACAAACTCGAATAAGTTAAACCGAATTTCACGCATACTGCAACCACCACACGTACCTAACTATCAAAATTTACAATGAAACCAAGATTTCAAGTATACTGTGAACACCAAACATACCCAACTGTGTATTAAGCATATTTATAACTAACACATGCTAAAATTTTGGTTAATCCCCATTATGCCTATTGTGTATGGTCTGCATGGAAAATTGTATTCAACCACCACCTTCACTTGTTCCTAGTATGTGTGATGCGCAAACTAGGTTAAAAATCACGTGTATTGCAAAATCCACAATCAATTGTCCTCAGTCACAAAAATCTTGTCATTGCAAATACTCTTCAATCATAATACCTCTTACACATAACGCAAAAACACAATAAACAGTTCAATCTGAACAAAACGTAGTTTTTAAAAAAAAAAAAAAAAACCCATTAAACTCATACTCATGTCATCTCCATTATCAATGCAAACTAAGCATGTCCATTGAGCCTATTGAAGCAGACCAGACGTGTTCAAGCCTGAGCTTGAAATTTTTTTTAGGCCTGGGCTTTGAGCTTACCCATTTGGTCCTCAAGTCTTCTTTTAGGTCTGGGTCACTAAAATTTATCAGGGTTGGAGCTTATTTTGGGTATGCCCTTATAAGTTTGAAAACCTTACAAGTATACTTTTACAATCCTCTCTCTAGATTTAAAAACCTAACAAATACCCAACATTTAAAAGGAATAAAAGTGATTTGACCCATGAAGTGAATAATGATTGTCAATCCAAAACATGAAAGTGAATGAATAACGAAACATTTAAAAGGAACAAAATGAATAAAAGTGAAATCTACCCTGAAATGAATAATTGCTACAATCTATATGGGTGTTCAACAGATGGAACTACTAGGAAAATAGAAACAAAAAAGTACACTTCAGTCTTTAAAATGATGGAAGTTTGCCAAATGTTACTGACATATTGTATATATTTCAACCAGCTAACAGAAAAGCTCTGGACATAAGAGTTAGTCGATCTACTTCATATTAGCTATTCAATATTTTTTATATCCATAACCAACAGCTCGAGCGGACCAGAGAAAGCAAAAGATAGTCAATCAAATTGGAGCTTCGGTCATCACAATAATGAAATTTTGTAAGAACTAGTAGCCCCATGAAAGTGAATGTCATCACACATTAACATTTTGATCACTGATGATTTCAACAAACAATCGTCATCCACGGCCTAGAAAAAGCTATCTGCTTCACCAAGTTCATAAAAGATAGCATCACTTAACAAAAACTGCTCAAGCACCATTAACAAACAGCTTCATGAGTCAGTAAAAATTTAAACTTATCTTCATATGGTTAAATCTGAAATGTGGCCTATATGTACATAAAACCAGCATAACACCCCCAACAATTCCTTCTAGGACCTTCAAAGAATGAAGACAGAACAGTTTAATACCTAAAATTCCTATTGAGACCTTCAAAGAGTGAAGGCTTCAGAATGTCCCTGCTTCTCACAGAGCCTTCAGCAACAATGTTGACCGCTAAAGTAAATCTCCCTGGGCAGAGCCCGGTCGATCCTATCTTCATCGTCAATTTCAAAAAGAATAGCGATATGTATACAAAAAACGAATATAAACTTGTGCAAACACAAGCACAAACCATGTAATGGAGGATTATTTGAACATAATTGCACCATGTGATACGTCATCGATTGTATACAGGTTTTATGTTCATTGTTTGTGTACATAATTTATTATTTTAAAAAACAAAAACAAGATATCATCATGGGATGACCAATGTCTAAAGAGCTAATAATGATCATCAGAAGATGATCAATCTCACTGCAGGGCCCAATCTAGTTTGTCCGGTTTCTGGCCACTGCTGTTTCCGAAATCTGATTGCTGGGGAATTAGAGTAATCACCGCATTGACATTAATGTACGAACCCTTTTCTCCCTCTCAGCTTTCCTAGCACTTGGGGTCCTCTTCTGTTTATTCAATTCCTCCTTTATGACTTTTTCAACTTTGTCAATTGAATTCAATAATTTCTGCTGAGGTGTTACAGACTCTAACTCTCCACCAGCTTGATTTGTGATATCAAGCAAAATCTTAGGCACTTTACTAACAGAGGGTGGATTTGGGGACAACACTGAAGTATCGTGCTCTAGCTGAGCACCTGACAGTGGCCTAAGTCGGTCAACTACCCTTTGATCCTGTGACATTGGACTTTCCAGGCCTTCAACTTCTCCCAAGCCAGCTCTTCTCCTTTCAATCGCCTAGAGAAAGCCAGAGTTAGAAATATGTATATATGGAGTTAGAAAGCCCAAACAAGGAAAAATGAATTACAACAATGAACTGCAAAAAAAAAAAAAAATCTTTGAGTCGAGTTAGGGCCCTTGATACTCTGACTAGAGCATTGATGAATATACACAATCGCTGTAAGGCACTTCAAACAGATTGTCTGATGAGTGTCATTGGTTGAACGCTTAAATTAAAAAAATGCAGAACACCCAACAGGAATGCATTTCACCAGATTATTTCATAAGAAAATGTATCAAATGTCCAAAAACTTACATACTATAGAAGTCAAGATTCAGTTCAAATCAGAGCAACCTAACCAAGATGACAAGCATGCCAACTAACACTAATAGAAACGAAATTAAATGTCTAGTAAGAGAATAAAGAAAATAAGAAAATTACCCTCACAACAGCGGTAATATCCCTCAAATGTCTAGTAAGAGAATAAAGAAAATAAGAAAATTACCCTCACAACAGCGGTAATATCCCTCAGAGGCGTCCTCGGGTACCAAGCAGGCAACGCAAAAGATCCTCTACGAGTACTTCCTGTCGGCGCATTCTCTCTTCCCATTAGTCCACGTGTCGCCGATGTAAATCCGTACACATTTCTTCTTCTATGCCCGAAAGCGCTTCTCGGGGTCCCCAAACCACCACCTATCGATTGTCCACGTGCCGCCGTTGTATTGGCCAGTCGAGTGACTGCAGATTCCAATTGATCTGAACTCTGTTCTGGTTCGTCTCTGAGGATTCCGAGAGTTCCAGACCTTTTTTGAGCAAAGACGGTCGCAATATCAACTGGCCTCACAAATCTGTCACGTGACTCCGGCATTTTTTCCCTTGTTTCGTATTTCTTCTGAAAACTTTAAGAAACAAGATCTACTGAAAAAATATATATATATAAAAAATAAAAAACTCCAATAAAGTGAAGATATTAGGATTCCAAACATTATTCTTGCAATAAATTAAAAATTCTCTGAATTCTAAAAATAAATAAACTCTCATTTTCTGGAAATGAAAATTTTCTCGAGAAAATGAGAATTTTTCTAGGAGCCAAACAGAGATTTTACTTACCTTGAAGGGGACAAATGCAAAACTGGTGTTCTGAAGAGGCTAGGGTTGGGGTGAATCAGTGCTGTGCATCACAAAATAAATAAAAAGAGAGCGGTTTTACATGCGGTAAAGAGAGAAGTGAATTTGGCAAAATTTTCAAATGAAAAACATAAGCGGTTCTAACTAAGATCTTTAGCAGGTGCGGCGATCTTTCAAATTTCGAATTTTGCTAACGGCGGGCGTTCTAGAAGGGCATAATGACTTGTTTACCCCTTATGGCATGAATGCTAAGTTTCTACTAAGGATTGCAACAGAGAGAGACAGAGAGGGATCTCGATTCTCATTCCCATTACAAAGATAACAAAGATTTTTTATTCCTTTTCTGTAAAGGAAAATCTTCTTTTCATTCTAATAAAAAAATCTTTTCTTCGTATCTTTTAAATATAACATAAATGTATTAAATAATAAATAAGCAAATTCATTATGATTATAATAATTGTCTAACATTAAATTAGTGTTTTTTATTATCAAGGAATCATCATCCTCAATTCAACAATTATAATTAAAATGTAACTATATTCTTACCATGTTAAAACCATTAACTATTACACTATTTTAAAATTATGTAACTCTAACTTTTGAACTTATATAACTTATATCGTCAGTTATATTATTATTATTATTATTATTTTAGAACATTTACAAGGAATGTGTTTGTTTTCATTAGTTAAATGAGTCTAAAAGATTATCAGTGGAATTCTAGGATTTTTTTAGAGATAACCACCTTTTGGTTTTAACAGTCAAGTGATAAGGATATTTTCATATTAAAAAAATACGGGGTGCTTGGATACTTGTCTAAGTTTGCATGTCCACGCAATTTGGGTAATACGTGTATGATCAAGTCAATACATGTGGAGGTTTTTGGATGTGAAATCACCACTTTATATTTAATGTGATACATGTTATTTGATCAACTTAATTACTTTGTATTTAATACGTCATCAAAACAATATAACCGTTTTGTATTAAATGCAACATAGTCTACCTATTTGGAATGATGATGATTATGCTAACTCTAAACCCTATTTTGACAACTTGAGTGCTTATTTGGTGATGGACACAAAGTTATAATGGAACGACTTAAATCTCTTTAACCAAAAAACTTATTTCGACCCAAGATTAAGTGCATCTCAAAACTTTCTTTTGTTAAGTTTTAAAAACTCAAATACCAATCCGTAAACTATTAAAGTTAACAAAATCAGTTAATTTAATTATAAATTATTAATTTACCCTTTTTAAAATTTATGAATATATACCCATAGAAGATAAAAATTTGATGGAGTTTATAATTTAGAAAAAATGATATTTCCCCCTTGTTCTTGGGTTTCATCTTTTTTCAAAATTTTTATCTTCAATCGCCCTTCAAAGTTTAGAAATAACACACCTGCACCTTTGTCTTTCATCATTTTCTCTCTTCATCTCCAACCAATGAAGAAAACTAAGGAAAAACAACTCTATCTTACCAACTCAGATAACTGATGAAGAGAAATGGTGTTGCTAGCAAAAAATAAAAAAAGCCAAGCCAACCAAAAACCCAATCGATTTGTGCAATTCATCTTTGATGGAGTTGATTCAATAGAAAATGAGGAACCAATTGTGTGATTTGTCTTTTTTGGAGCCAATTTGACGAAAAACCCTGACGAAAGCTTTGATTCGATGAATCTAAGCTTTGTCTTTTGTCTACTTTTTGATTTCGTTGGTGTTTTTCATCGTTGGATCTTTGTCTTCCATTGACTTTTTCATCTATCTCATCATCATTTTCGTACCCCGTCAATTCGCAATTGGAGTCCAATCACTAGAGATGTAAGAAAAAATGCAAACCCTAGGGAAATATGTAACTTTTCAAAACTTAATTTTGAAGGAAATTGTTAATTTTTCAAACCAAAGAAGGAAAATTATATAAATTTCATATTTTTTTAATATTATTAGTTAAATAATAATTTTATCCCTATAACTAACTAATTCTATTAACTTTAACAACTAATGGATTGATATTTGAGTTTTCAAAACTTAACAAACGAGAGTTTGGGGATACACTAAACTTTGGATGGGAATAAGTTTTTTGGCCAATCTTTTCTCACTTGAAGAAAATTCACCCTCTTCGTTACTTCGAGACAGGAATTCTATATTCTTGTCATACAAAACATGCGTTTAGGTAGTATAGGTTATCGACACACTCCTAACATGACTTATACAAACTTTTGGTGGCGTGTCAAGTCATTGGGATGCACCACCAGATGTTTGCAAGCTGATAGCTAGGCATTTTGCATTGAAGATGTCGACACCACTAGATGAGTTTTGCATAGATGAAGAATTGGAGGTGAAAAGATTTATTTGTCATGAAAAATTATTGAATGGAGGAGTTTTGCATTGAAGAATTTGTTTTAAGGGTTTTTGGTAAATTACTTTCATGCCTTTTCACAATTAAAGTTAGTAGATATAAATTGGGTAACTGGTGAAAAAAGTGTTGTTAATAAAAGATGAGGGTGGGAGAGTTCGTTTTTAAAGTTTGAGATAAGAACTTGTTAATAATATGAACTATGGATGGGACATAGTTATTCTGCCTATAAATTAGTCCAGTTTAAAATATTTTTACCTTATGGGCTGCACTAAGGTATCAATTGTTAGATATTTCAATTATTAAGGAATGAGACTGACCCTTGTTCAATCATGCAAAAGGTATTGAACATGTTAAGAAATGAAGAAACCATTAGACAGTTGACATTTGTTTGTGGACTAATAAAATTCAATTCAAGCTGAGTATGAGAATACAATAAAAAAATGCATTCCTATTTTGAATACATAAATATATATATACTTATGTATGTCATTACGTGATTGAATGTTATTTTATCTTTATTTTAAAATCATTCAATCGTTAAATCATACATATCAAATGTATATCTATCTGTGTACTCAAAAAATGGATAAATATAATTTTATTGATAAATAAAACTTCTGTCATTGAATGAAGAGAAAGAACTATGAACATTGTACAAAAGCAAGCATAAATGAATAGAATTTCCATGCAACTCTATAACAGTAAGTCATTACCAAATGTGGGAAGTGGGAACAATGTCTAAACTCTAAAATTCAAACTTCATATTTATAATCCTACATTCCTCCACAAACACAGAAATGAGGCTGTTAGAGCTGATGTAATTTTACTCATCATAAACAAAACAATTCAATAAACACTTTTCCACATGATATATGATTCTGTTTCTGTTGAAAACAATTAAAAGCCCTAAATTAACAAAATCTTTCCAAGTGAAAAAATTTAAAGGAAAAAAAAAAGGAAGTTCTAAATTATTAGGACGGGCAGCAGCCTCTCCCTGCTGAATTCTGCTCCTGGGTAGGAACAATAATCCTAGTTCCCTTCAGAAGCGCTGAGCTTCCTCCAGATCCATCATCATTTGCTGTAAGGGACTTCTTGCTAATTATCCTGTATATTTCTGTTAGCACTGTCAAAAATGCAGTTTCAACGTTTGTTGCTTCGAGAGCTGATGTCTCCATAAAGAAAAGGTTTTCTCTTTGTGCAAATTCTTGTGCATCTTCTGTTGGCACTGCTCGAAGACTTCCCAAGTCACACTTGTTTCCTATGAGCATAATCACGATATTTTTATCAGCATGCCCCCTTAGTTCTTCCAGCCACCTCACCATGTGGTCAAATGACTGACGCTTGGTCATGTCATAAACTAACATTGCCCCAACTGCTCCTCGGTAATATGCACTTGTCACTGCCCTGTACCTGAGGAGAGAATTGACGATGACTTCAAAAACCAGAAACTAAAACAGATTCATGCCATCTTAACGTAACAAACAACCCACCCCGGACATAATAAGTTGAGGCTATAGATTGAGACACCCTCTAGCAGATAGAATCAGTTATTTATGGATTCAAATGAAACATGATCTTAAAAATTTTCTCAGCAATATCAATAGGAGAATCTGAGCTAACAACCTCTAAATTTAGAATAACTTAAATGTGACCTAACCTCTCAAACCAAGCTGATTGTTACGCATATTAGGTAATAAAACAGGTTATGCATTCCCATCAATTTTTACAAACAATACATATCCTTTCATGGTTCAGCAAAAATATACAGAAAATAATAACATGGAAGTGGAATCAGTTAGAAAAGCAATGGCATTAGAGTAAAAGTTTGTTCATTGATAAGTTGCAGAGTTTTGAAGAAATATTTAGCCGATATGTATATGAAGACTATAAGTAAGCTAAGAAGAGGATTTGTTTTCCTTTATCTAGATTATCAGGATGCTAAAGAGTTCGAAATCATCTGACTCTAACCTGGATACGAAGATTTTTTTATGGTTGAAAGAGTTGAGAGCTTGATAAGATTCTCAGTTGTCAGGTTTCTGATGTTGACAGTCTACTCTTGAAATTCCCTCATCGAATTTTGTTAAAGTACATGCATTTGATGGTTGCTGAAATAAAGGATCAATGAAAAGATGGTTCGATAGAATTTTGGTAATGAAGTTGGGTTTCAAACTGAAAATATTTATGATGTCTGCTCATATGGTTCAAAACCTTATACATTAATCTTTCTCCAAATGTATAAGAAAAAGTTCCTCAAATGCTAACAAAAAGCTCTTGGAGAATTTTGTTCAGATTAACTTATCCAAAAGGGAACAGATTGGCCAGATGATATAAGAAAATATTTAGCCTTCAATCACCATAATGAGCACAAAGGCTGATCAGTATACCTCTGGTGGATGCAGATAAAAGACAGCAGAATAAAGAGAGCATCTCAAATGAAAGATTATGTACTGGGAAGGGGCTTGAAGAATGCAGAAGGAAAGAACAAGTTTGGATTGATAAATTTGGAATGTAAGCTAGAGATCCCTACCTTTAACGAAGTTTCATCGAGAGAGAAGGCAAGAAAAACTGTTCAGCATGCAAACCGAGAGAACAGATACAGGGAATGATTATCAGGGTGGTAAACTTTCGAATGGTAAACCAAAAAATATATGATAATCATGCTGCTGATACACTGACAGGTCAATAAGTAATTAGACATAACATAAAGCTAGAAACCTATATGGTCCTAGTTTGCTGATGCAGTTGGGTCAACATGCCCAGCGCAAGCACAAATTTTGGGCAGCATTGCGTAACAAGTCAGGCTTAACCAACACAAGAATTAGAAGTACAAGGTAAGTTAACAACTGGACATGACCTGAGAAATTATATCTACATAAAAGTTCGTTTCTATTCTGGTATAGTATATAAAATAATAAGAATTAAAACTCTAATGATGCCAAAATCACACAAAAATCGATGTCCCCGATTAATAATAATGCTGCATTGCATATTCGAAAAGCAGAATTCATTCACTTAAAAGGAGGACACATATTCATGGTGTTAGTTGCTGAAACAAAACCCTGTTAGATGCTGAAAACTATTCAAGGCGGACTGTATCAACAAGCTTTCTGAAATCTATAGATTATTTGGGAATTCTAAAAATTCTTTCATTTCTCAAGTATCTTAAATTTCCTTGTCAAGAAAGCTGAAAAAAGGGAGAGTTATTCTTGCTACACAATCGAGTTACAGCAGCCTCTCCACAGAGCAGACATATTTATTCAATAAATTAAATCATGCTTAAGCTCCAAGCAAGAAATGAGAAACTATAGGGCTGTATACCCTCAAGCATGATGGGGGAATTAACATCTACAAAAGATTTTGTATCATCTACACTAACAGCACCCTTAGAGAACCTTAAAGAGGAAAGTCACCCAACAACTCTTTAACTAACTCCTAATCTCAGACTTCTTTCGAGACTCCCTAATCATAACCTAAACCAATCATTTGCTGAGCAAGGCCACACTTTGCCATACAAAAGGGCTGCTTTTGACACCATTTACACGAAGCCATTCCCAGGCTACCCATTTTTCATCTCTTCATTCCGTTTCACCTGAGAACCAATTAATCATTTTTTTGAATTCCTAAAACATTACAGACACAAATGTTTCACTCCACCAACTAGAATTGTAAATTAAACACATTATGCAGTGTCAAAGATATTAAAGACACGACGTGTAAAATCCAATTCTAAATGCAACCCTAACCCCATATCCTACCTGACTCCGAAAATAAGAAATAAAACTGGAAGATGAAAATGAATACCTTTCCTGGCCAGCAGTGTCCCAAATCTGTGCTTTAACCGTTTTGTTATCAATAATAAGCGTTTTGGTCTGAAATTCGACTCCAATTGTTGCTTTAGAATCGAGGCTAAATTCATTTCTAGCAAAACGTGCGAGGAGATTAGATTTTCCCACGGCGGAGTCACCAATCAATACCACTTTGAATACATAATCAATCTTTTGACTGTAATCTGACATTGTCAATTACCAGAAACAATATCAAAACTCCAATCCAACCCACAGATTTGGACCTAAAAACAATACAATTTCGTAAGATCAATCATGTGTAGACATTCATCGGTGAACAAGATCTGAAGCTCATGGAATGGAAGATCAAATGAGATTGGAAATCGTTTTGTGTGAAGAGGGAAATATGAGACCAACGGTCAATGCGGGGACCGTTAACGGTTTGCTGCTTTGCTTACCACTCCTAATGTTATGGTGTGCTCGGGAACATTTGTTTTAGGTGCTCTTGCAAGTATTGCTACATCTCGGCCTATGATTTTTAAATCACCCAAGGTTTGGCCATAAACTTTTTTTACCCTTTATATGTATAAATAACAATTTCTCACATAAAATCAAACTTAAACAACACTTTCTAACCAAAAAAAAAAAAACTCCATTAACGTAACATCAATATTATGAAGTGAAATTACCATTTTATCTTTATTATTTTATTTTTTAAAATTATTAAATAACCCTAAATTAATCAAAATTAAAATAACTTTTAAATATTCAAATTATACAAGAAGTATATATATATATTTTTTATTTCACCTTCATCATTTTTTCCTTTCTTTGTATAGATAGAGGTGTATTTGACATAAAATTGTATATCAGAAGGTAAACCATAACTTTTAAAATATTAGGAAATCTTTTTGAAATTTTTTTAGGTTATTGGAAATATAAAAAAAGTTTAAAAGCTTTAAAAAATTTTAAAATATCACTCTACTTCTAATAGTTTTAAAAATGACAATTATACCTTAAAAAATTGAATATAATACAATAAATTATAGGTGTAAATGTTATATTATAACTATTAAGGTCATACAATAATTTTAATATATATAAAAGTGTAAAAAATTCATAAATTAATTTATAGGTTTTAAACTTTTTTAATGGGATAATCAATTTATCGTGTTTAAAATATTTAAATCTAATAAACAATGATTGTTTTTCTTCAAAATTTATGAATAATAAAATTACTATTTTGGCTTTAGGTTATTAGATTTTTAACATATTTAAGGATGTATTTTACAATTTTTTTTTTTTAATTGAAGGTTAAATGACTACTTTTTAACATAGGAGCAATGGGTAAGGGCATTTAAAATTATCTAATAACCAAATTAAACTAATTTTTAAATCAAAATTAAACTGAAAAATATGTTATTTAAAAATCGGTTCAAATACTAGTTCAAAATATTAAAAAAAAATCAGTTTTTCGATTCAGTTACCGATTTGTCTAATTTTCAAAACCGATTAACCAAATCGAACCGGTTTTTAGAAAGTTAGATAAAATATTAATAAAATAGTGAAAATATTTTCAAAAATTGGAAAAAATAATAAAATATGATAATTTTTTAAAATTCAGTTCAAAAATCGAATAACCGAAAATTTAGTTAGGTTAATTGGTATTTTTGGTTCAGTTCAAAATCTATTAATCTTTAAATCAGTTCGATTTTGGTTCATGATTTTTTTCCAAACCAAAAATTTTGTTCAGTTTGAAAAATTGGCAAACTAGTTCGATTAACCGATGAACACCTTTAGTGATAGGATGAAAAATTGTCACCTTTTAAATTTAAAAAAAATCAAATTCTCATCCATCATCCACTTTTATTAATGAATTTGTTTAATTTTTTTAGAAGAGCAATATTGTGCATATTTATTTTTCAATACATAAATAAATATGCATATAATATATCATTATATTATTGAAAATTATTTTATCTTTAATTCAAAATCACTCAATCACTTGATAATACATATCAAGTATATATTCATTTGTGTATTTAAAATAAATACATATAGTTTTATTGTTCTTAGAAATACTTGTTTTATTATTTTATTAAAATTATAAAATTGTTATTAACATTTAATATAAATGTTAAATTACCAATATATCTTACAACTTTAAAAATTAGCAATATAGACACTTAAAAAAATATTAAAATTCTATCCAACTTTAAAATGTTGCATTTTAGTCATTTATTGAGGTTTGTAACTATTAAGGTATATTTTGAAATTTTAAAAATTTTAAAAACACCTCTTAACTTTTTTGAACTTCCAAAACTTCCTAAATTTTTATTAACACCCTTATATATCAAAAATTTACATTTCACCCTCCAAACTTTAAAAAAGGATGAGAAAAAATTAGAAAAATAAAAAGAAGAGGAAAAATGAAAAAAAAATATATGCAAAATGGGCTTTTTCTATTTCATTTAATCGAACCCGTTAATAGAAGCGGATGACAGTTGAGAATTTGATTTTTTTAAATTTAAAGGATAGAAATTTGTTATTTCAACAAACCTTCAAAGTAGAAAATAATCTTTTGACCTTTGTTAAATAAAATAATATTTTGTATATTTACTTTTGAATATATAAATAAATACACATATAACATATTATTATATGATTAAGTATCACTTAATTTTTAATTAAAAATTATCTAATTATTTAATAATATATATATAATATATTTTTATTTATATTTTTAAAACAAGTACACATAATTTTATTAAATTAGGGAACATAACAAAACCTATTATATAATAAAATAAACGGAGTAAGGCTATTGGGCTTGATCAAGGCCCGTGCAAAATATTGACTTTTGTTTCAACTATTGCCAGGTGGACATTTAACTTGACTCTCCTTCCAGAAAGGAAGAAAATAAAATGTGTAGTTGTGAGTTCATTGAACAAACATAGAAAATAAAATGCCAGAACTTATTCGGACGAGGACTTGATCCATAAATGATGGGGGGACTAAGGTATTCCAATTGAGGAGGAAAAATACAATTAAATTATGAAAAGAAAAGAGGTTGACAAAAAATTTGAATAATGAAGATCGAGTGAAAAAGACAAATAATGATATTAAAGAAATAAGTCAAATGCAAGAGAGAGAATAAGTGGAGGATATGACAACCGAGAATGATATGGCAACATTCTTAGTGTGATGTGACATATTTATGTGGCAAGTTATGTAGAGTCAAATTTCTTAGTTACGGAGAATTTAATTTAATTTAATTTTTTTCATTTTATTAAGTCTTTAATTTAATGTTAATTTCTTAATATGGTAAATATTTAATAGTTAAAATTATCAAGAGTCTTATTTTGAGTTAAAAATATTTTGTATTTAGAAAATATTTTTAAAAAATATTATTTTCTATAATTACAGTTTTTTAGATTTTATAATTAATTAATATTTTTAATTATAGTTAAATTAATATCTTAATTCAATAAACTTTTCATTTTAAAAGAGTTACTATTTCTATTTTAATTAAAAAAGTTATTAGCTTATATAAAAAGTTTAAGTTATTATAATTCAATAATCAATTAATTATCAGATTGTTAATAAAATTTAATTTGAGTTTTTCAAGAACGATTTGATAATTTGTATTGAATTTTTGTTTATTTATTTATATTTATTAAACAATATCAATTCTAAATATCCTTATAAACGATATCGCAACATCGCAAGTATTTGTCCTTAATAAAAAAGAAGAGTAGGGCTCAGAACGTGTTTTCCTTTATTGAAATACTGGAGGCTATCTTTGAAAAATAACAAATGGAGATAACTATGTATACGTTTCTGTTCTGGGTCAAACGTTTGTCTAAGCAAAAGAGGTATAGCAAAAATGGAAGTATAACGCTCTCTTTCGGTCATACTTTAAGAACCAGCGCCATGGATGGCTTTAATATAAAAGAAATGCATCAGATAAACGTGTTCTGTACAATTACCACTTTATTTCATATTATATTGTAACCACTACTTCGTAGCTTACAGGCTTTGAATCTTGTGGTGTAAATTCTATCTGCCTTTCTAAGTCATGCCAATGAAGTGATAGAAACTTGAGCTTCACTATATTTGCTCAGTTCATCAAAAGAAAATGAAAATGCTAATCCCTAGTCATCACTTTCCTTTGTCTTCTGTACAGAAGGGAGTCAAACAATTTGATTAGAGACTGGCTTCTGAATATTCGAACACTTGCAGTTTGCCCGGTTGTCGCTAAGAGTCTACAAAGCAGAGTATTAGTATTATCATAGTGTAAGATGATGAATTATTTGGCAAGAATGTTAAAAATTGAAGTTCAGTTTCTTCTATCACCTTAAATTGCTTTTGGAGGTCTTTAATATACTCAACAGCCAAATCTAACATATCTGCTGTGTTCGTTTGCTGCCAAGAGGAAACAAAATAAGTATCTAAAGCTTGCAAATGATAAGATTTTGAGGCTATAGTGTGGAGAAATTATACCTTGTCCATATTTGGAACAAGCTCTTGTAGCTTTCTCATCCGTTCACTGATCCGTGTTCTTCTCACCTGAAAATATTTATATTCATAGTCATCACATATGATCGGTCACTCCTATCATACTCTTAAGTGCTTAGAATATTGATTGGTTTATGATAGAGATAAATATACCCTTTCGGCAATGCTTCGAGGATGGGTGGCACAACCACGTTTAGCTCTAATTTTACAGGGGACAGCATCCTGAAATTGGAAGAATTTTTCCATGGCAGCTATCTCTGCTGAAGTCTTAGGCAAACTCAGCTGGTGGGATAATATGTGAACGCAATTTCCAAGCTCTCCATTCTTAGTATAGAAAAAAGATTAGATTATACTTGAGCAAGCAGTAAGATAAGGATAGAAATTAAGCATCATGTGAAAATTGATACCTGGGTACTAGAAAAAAACTTCCTGTCATTTTCCTGGTCTCTTTTCATGGCAGGAAAATTATCTGTGAAATGGGATGAATCGTTCCAAGATCCATATGGGAATCCAGCACTGTAAAATCGAGCATCGCCATTACCATTTCCAGTTTTCCCGTCTGTAGGGCTACCTGCAATGCTGTTGCTATCAATTTCTGAGACCTGCGGCAACACGCCTAGGGGTGAAGGTATTCTTGAGGAGAAGCTAAGCCGACTTTTGATTCTGTTTGTTGATGGACTCACTTCTCCATTGGATCCATTCAACCCACCATAGTTTCCTGCTTGGTTTCCGGTGGAGTAGCCTGCAATTCGCTGAGAAATTTTCAGTACTTGACATCCCAATTTCTCAGAGGACATCTCCTCACCAAGTAAATGGCATAAAAGCAGCAGCACTAGATCAATTAAATTTAACATAAAGAAACACTACTTTCAAACCCCATCCATGTATTTATCTTTGTATCAGTAAAACAAAGTCCAACTCTGGTTAAGCAAAAAAGATTCACCATTGTTAGTAGAGCTCCATGTAATCTCTCAGAGAAACATATCACATAAGAATTGACCTGAGAAATGAAAACTTTGCTATAAAATAAAATAGAGTTAACCTGAGAAATAAGAACAACAGTACCGTTTTGTGCAGACAGTTTGGCGAAAAGTCCTGCTGGGGAGCTGCTGTGCCTAACGAGATTGGAGTTAACAGTTTTTAATTGTGTGTTATGATCCATTAAGAACTCAAATGAGGTGTCCATCGGAGAGCTGTGCCTTGGATAATGAAGAGGCAACCCGGAACAGTTTTGTTGAGAATTATTCCCATAATGAACCGACGATTTATCTTCAAACTCTTGAAAGTTAGAATTATTACCAGTATCACCACCAGAATTCATGAATCTTGAGATTACCCTCTCTGATTCAAAATTTCTCTTATTAAATGTGTCAGTGAAATTAGCAAGAAGAGAGCTTGGAGCAGAGTGAAAACTCAACAACCCAGAATCGGATTGGTTCTGAAAATTATGACTAGCACTTGAATCCATGATAAAAACTGTGCTTCGGCTCTTAAATCTTACTGAGAAACAAGAAATTGTTTGGTTGAGTTAAAGATTCGATGGTGGAGAAGCATTCCAAGTAGCTTAATAATTCTATGAAATGTGATGCATCAATTTCTGGAGAGAAAATTTCAGCTTGAATTATAAGCAGAGAAAGATAAGAACTTGAAGAGGAAGCAACTAAAGTAGGAGGCAGAAAAAATGCTTGAAAGGATGTACATGTATGATGAGTAGAAGCTAACAATGTAAAATGTAATAAATAGAAGGGCATACAAAAGGAAGTTTGACAGAGGAAAGATGAAGTAAGAAAGAGATGAAAAGATATGAAAGCACCGAAAGCAAGGAGATCTTGGGAAAGCTATAACGGAAAAGAAATGGTGTATATTCGATACGGTATGTTTATTATATAATATAAATATAAAATATATGTAAAATAATATATATTATAAATTAAATTAATACAAAATAATTAATATATTGTATGATATAATATATATTATTAATGTAAATTAATATATGTTTTAAAAAAATAATAAAAGTTTATATAAAAATTTTAAAAATATTTATAATATTTTTTAAAATTAATAATATATTAATTAATTTTTTTAATATTTTATATTTTAAAAATTATTTTATATATTTTTAATAGAATTCAATTCCTATAAAATTGATGGTAGCGAATAAGTGATACCCACAGAGAAAGAAAGAAAGAAATGAAGGGAGGTTATATTTATCTTATTCTTTTTGTCTATTTTTGGCTAACCAAGCTGAAGTACGGTTGACTGTCATCTAACGACTCCACCCGCGAAAAAATGAATGAAAGATAACGGAATTATTTGACGGCGTTAAGCCTTGGGAATAGGTCAGTTGATGAGGCATAACGGTCGGGCGGATAATATGATGTGATTTGATAATATTAGATGGCTTTGACGTCACTGTGTATCAAATCAATGTCCGTGAGCACCTGATTCTTGCCGCATCTGATTCCCCTTGCCCTCTTTTCACTTTCCTTTCCCTTACATCCCGCCACATCTATAATAATAGAATAATATATTATATTGTGTTTTAAAATTTTAATTTTATATATTATATATTAAATATTATATTATATTATATAATTTTTTAAAAATAAAATAATAAAAATATTAATAAAATAATAAAAAAACTAATTAATATATATATATGCTGAAAAATATTATAAATATTTTTAAATTTTTAAAAAATTTTATACAATATTTATTATATTATTATTATTTTTTAAAAAACCTTAATTTATATAAATAATATCTATAATATCGTATATATTCAAAAACATTTTCGTGTGTTAAGAAGGAAAAACATTTTTTGAATATTAAAATATATAAATAGATATTATTTAATAATTAAATAATTTTAAATTTAAAAAATATTTAATACATATATTTATATATAAAAAATAGGTGTATAAAATATTAGGTCGGGTAAATAGAATCACCTTATCCTTTGAAAGGATGAACAAGACCGGGTAGTCAAGTTAACAGCCTCCATCCAATTCCAAATAAAGCTTTGTGTGGATGGAAACATGGACACGCTTCAACGTCTTTGCCTTTCAATTTAAAATTATAGGATTTTTATGCCAATAAAATTATAATAAAATAATAGGTATTTATTTTAAATATATAAAAAAATATATTAAATAATTATATGATTTAAAATCAAAAATAAAATAATATTTAATTATATAATAATATATTTATTTATGTATTTAAAATTAATATACATAATCTTGTTTATAAAATTATACATATATATTTTTAAATTTATAATTAAATATATATTTAATATATCAATATATAATAAAATAATTTTAAATTAATAATAAAATAATATCAAATCATATAATAATATATTAATTATATTTAATTATATAATTGAAATATATATAAAATTATTCTTATTTGGCTGTTGATCTCCAGAAAGGGCAAAATCCTTTTTTACTTCTTTTTAGATATCAATTCTTTCTTTTTTTTTAGGATCTTTCTTCGTATTTCTATCTTTACACTTGCCTATCCCTTTCTACTAGATTTGGTGTTCACTTTTCATTGATTTTCTTTTTTTATTTATCAATAAAATTATATACATAAATAATAAATACAATTTTATACATAAACAATAAAATATCAATATATAATAGGATAATTTTAATTTAAAAATAAAACAATACTTAATCACATAATAACATATTATTATTTATACATAAAATTATACTTATTATTTATACATATATTACTACCCTTTATTTATTTGTCAGTCTATCAAATTTGATTTTAAGAGAATTATTCTCTCGTATTTCTTATCTCATCATAGATCTTATTCAAACGGTTTGTGAACCTAACTTTATTCATATCATACCTAATATTCATCAACCAAATTCATCCTGGAAGCTTATCTAAATTATACGTGAAAACATACATAAACCTGAATAAACTCAAATTTTCATCATTAAAACCTCATACAAATATTAATAAAACATGACACAAATATTGATTTTTATAAACTGATATATTAATAAATAATTTGTTTCAAAATACTACATCTCTCGTTCTTTTCAGTAAGTTAGATCTTATCATTTTTTTTTTATTTTTTAATAAAATTATCTGGTTTTAAATAATTAATTAATTAATGAAATTTATTAACTTTTAGAAAAATATATAATTATTAACCTAAAAAAGAAACACTTTTAATATATGGTTGACTCAAAGGCATTCATATTCTGGTTTCAAGTGGCAAGACAATTCCAAGTCTATCTATACAAATTTTCTCATATTTTTTGCTCTCATCTCAACTTTCCAAGAGAGGATTTGACTCCTTATAGGAGTGGCGAGAAGAAGCTCATGAAATTTGGTCATTAAGACATACTTTTTGGGTGGAGAATAAAGTCTTTTGTGCATTTGGAGTTTGAAAATATATTCAAGTCAAAGAGGACAAAAGAATGAATGGTTTGGCATCAACGAGCTTTAAATAGAATTCAATAATTTAATTTTAAAAAAAAAAGAAGGCAAATAGAAGCCCTTGAGTAAAATCATATCCTTATATTAGAGAAATAATTCGTTGTTGAAGTCCAAAAACCTAAAGCCGCTTTTCAAATCATGACCCAGATGACCAAACATTTAAGATCAAACATTCGCATACCCAATTTGAAAAGCGGTTCGTCCTGCTGAGAAAATTGCAACACCAAAAAGAATTTTAGAAGCTCTTTCTTGCCCCAAGTATAGGACCGGTTGGCCTCAAAATTAGCTACATATCAACAGTCGAGATCACTAGCCCTTGTCTCTCTTGACGAATGGAATAACTCAGTTGCATTTTAATAAATGATTGATGATTCTTCTGATCTCTTAATCTTGATGTGAACAGTGTTATTGTGCTGAATTAGTTTGTATGGCAAAAGGAATCCGATTAACTTCAAGAGGTCGAGATGGATGGATGGACTATAAACACATTCAAGGACAATGCACTTGCTTACGAGAAAGGTTTCAAGTTGCCATACATTTCAATAAACCTACATAACTAGAAGAAGGACATCAAAATTGATACAACTTAGACATCAAATCCTGGAATGTCGCAACAATGAACAGAACTTTACAAGGCACTTCCAGGAAAATTTTCATTGTGATTTGATGCGATCAAGACTCTCCGACACAGTTCTCATCCTTGGACGAAACTCTGGATCCAGCTCGGTGCAATTAAGTGCAATGTGGAATGCAGCGATAACTTGTTTCTTGGCATGAACTTCATTCAGCAATGCAGGGTCTATAATCTCAGACATGGGACGCTCCTCACGAAACACCTTCCTAACAAGACTCTCTAGCCCCTTACCATCGTTGTCAGGTGCGGCATCAGGCAGTCTGCCAGTTAATAATTCCAAGAGAACAATACCAAATGAGTAGACATCGCATTTGTGAGTGAATTTGCTGCCATAAATTCGAGCTTCCGGTGCCAAGTAAACTGAAGCAGGAGCAGAAATTCTGGAACCCATTGCAGAGTTTACAATGGTTTGGTTTTTGGTCATTTTGGACGCACCAGGGACAAGACGAGTGATTCCAAAACCTGAGAGGTAAGGTCGGAGTTCATCATCGAGAAGGATTTTCGTAGATTTGATGTTACCATGAACATATTTCCGAGGGCTGTGTTCATGTATGTACATTAAACCTCTAGCAGTTCCCTGAGCAATTTTTAACCTGGCAGCCCATGAAAGTGGTGGCAAAGAACTGGAAGGTCCCCCTGCAACAATTACACAACTATTTAGCCTATTATAACTGAATTTTCTTGTCATTATAGAGTGTCATAACAAGCATAAACGTCAATTTTGGTAACAAATCCACTATTGTAACTAGGTATATTTAGCATTGTAACCAGTCGGGTGAAAATATGCAGTATGGAACAGGATTACTATATGGGGTGATAATGGTCCACCTCTTATTACCTGTCACTGTTAGATATCAATTGCATTGAAGACCATGCACCTGTCCGTCACTAAATGGGATCCATTAAATAAATTTGGCCAGGGAATTTATAAGAGCAATCCGAGGCAGATGAAGAGGACCACAACATCAATATTTTGTCGCCGAGTTCTGAAACTTACATGAAAAATTACCCTCACAAGGTTATCCTCCTAAGAGAGCACATTCACAAATTTTGTGATGGAAGAAAACAAAGAGAAAGATCCTACAGGTGTATCAGAAATGAGTTATTACTGTTTCAATGAGGACAATTTGACTAGTTCACACGCACTTACATCCAAGAAGGCTTAAAAAAGGATTGAATTCATACCAAATTCGCTCCAAGTTTGAACGAATACGAAACAAATTTAGTTTAAACGAACTCAAATTTAAATCTAAGAGATAAATATTTGAATTCGAGTTTCGGGAATATTCGATTCGTTAAGCTCGTGAGCTTAAAGAATTCAATACGAATCGATTTAAGTAACTTCATTTAAACTAATACGTATTAAAACGGTATCGTTTTAGTACTAAACTGAGTGTAACGCTTGATTTGAGTTTAGTTCTTTTCAAACGAGTCATGCTTGAACACCTTTAAAATAAACTTGACGAAATTGAGTTTGAGTTTAGTTCTACTCAAATCAAGCCAAACTTAAAATTAAGATTAGACAAACACAAACACAAACTCGACGAAATACAAACTCGACGAAATTGAGTTTGAGTTTAGTTCTACTCAAATCAAGTCAAACTTAAAATTAAGATTAGACAAACACAAACACAAACTCAAACTCGATTCAAATGCATTCCCCTAACTCTACAGATGTTTCTAATCACCTCAATTCAAAAGGCAGGCTAACAGAAAAATAATAGAAATAGAAAGCTTTTTTTACCATGCAACGCAGTGTACAGGCTTCCATTGCGAACAAAATCAGATATCAGCAACTTCTCATCATTTGCAAAATAGTAAGCTTTCAATCCCACGATGTTTGGGTGTTGGACCCTTCCAATGGCCTCCATCTCAGCTTCAAACTCCTTCCATCGCCACGTGTTATCACCCTCACTCAACCTCCTCACTGCAACAACGGTAGGCGCGACCACACCGGATTGTCTCCCAGCAACCACCTTGTACACAATCCCACTTCTACTCTTCCCCACCACGTAAGCCGACGCCCTCAACAAATCTTCCAGCTCCAAATTAAACCCCTCGTCCATCACAACGAATTTACCATTTTGCCCCTCCTCTTCGTCAACCACCACTTCACTACACTTATTTTTCTTCCCCATTTTGCCCCAACCAGCTCGTCGTTTTCTCCGGAACAGCCATACCGAGACGAAAACAACCGCAACCACCACCGAAACGCCAGAAATTACTGAAACTGCCACTGACCCACTACTTCTCTCCTTTTTCTCTTTCCCTTCACCTCCATAGCTTGAGCTTGAACTCTTGGGGTCTTCTGGTTTCTGTTCTTCTGGATTTGAAAAAGCCCTGGGATTCTCAGCTTCTGGACATGGACTCTGCAATGGAAACCCACAAAGCCTCGGGTTTCCGGCGAATGCAGTGGGTCCCTGGTTCAACAGTGACCCCACTTGAGGTATTTCTCCGCTGAGATTATTATACCGTAGATCCAAACTCACCATAACCGGAAAATGTCCGTACATCTGCGGAATCTGACCTGAAAATTGATTATAAGACAAGTTTAGATCATCGGTTAGGCCTCTTAGGTCGAGTAGAAATTCGGGTAAGGACCCATTCAGGTGGTTTGAAGATAAATCTAAGTGTGCTAAGTGTTGAAGAGTTTTGATTTGATCAGGTATTGGACCAGAGAAAGAGTTGTGTGAGAGATCGAGATAAACGAGGCTTGTGGCATTGAAGAGATTGGCAGGTATTGATTTGGAGAAATTGTTGTGAGCGAGATTGAGTCGAGTAAGCGAGTTCAAAAGGCCGAGTTCGGAGGGGATGTAGCCAGTGAAGTTTTTGTTCGGAAGATAGAGTGAGGTGACTCGGTCTCTAATGCAGTAAATGCCAGCCCAGTGACACGGGGTTGAGTCTGAGTCAGACCATGAGTCGAACGAGTGAGTTGGGTCAGTTGAAATTGCGGCTTTGAGTGCGAGAAGAGCAAGGCCATCTTGGTTGAGAGAGACAGAGATAGGAGTGAACAAGAGTGTGAGAAAGAGTTGAAGAAGCATTGTTACTAGCGTTTCAAATAGCGAGAATATCAAATAGTGTGAAGCTCTAGTGATTACTCAAATTAAATGTTGTTTGTTGCAACAAGTAGTTGCAGAAAATAAGCAAAAACTGAAGAGTGAAGAAGAAGAAGAAGAAGAAGAAGAAATTTGAACTTGAATGTTTTAGTGTTCTCGAGGTGGCTGGCTACATCAAGTTTGAATGTCTTGACTAGTTATATTTTTTTATTGAAAAATAATATTTTATTTAAAATACTATTACCATTTCAATTTGAAATTAAATTGCACATGTTTTAGTTATTTTATAAATTCAATTAATTTTGGAATAAATAAATAATATCTAATAATTTAACACATTTCAAGTGTTGATGTTGAAGAAGTTGTAAAAATTATATAAATAATAAATTTACTAAATTAGTAAAGAAAATTAGTCTACCTTAAAACCCTTTATCCAAAGATGTTCCCACCCAAAGTTTGATGTAATTTTCTTCCATCATCTAACTTTTAAAAACTTAAATATTCACTTACAAATAACTTTTTATTAAAAAATCAATTAAAATTATAGATAAAATCGTTATTTAATAAAAAATTTTATAAAATAAAAGTTTTATCATATTTTTCCCTCTAAATTTAAAAATATATTATTTTTCCTTTATTTAAGGTTTAAAAAATAAACATTTCTCTTTTAAGGTTCATTGTTTTGATTTGTTATTTGGAACACTAGTAACCAATCGACTAGAAAAAAAAAATAAAGTCTTCTTCCAATCAATTTGTGAATCAACTAACGCACAAATTGACGGGAAAAAATAGACCTATGCAATGCATAGATTTGTTTCTTCTTTAAGCTGACAAATTGTTAACCCAACTTCAATTGACCGATGATTTATCATCATCTAGGAGAGAGAGGAGCGCAAGTATAGTGGTTGGCCAACTCCAGTCATCGAAGGAGTAGCAGCAAAGGAAAATAACGAACCTTAAAAGGAAATATATAATTTTCAAATTTTTGATAAGGAAGAAAATAATAGATTTTTAAACATAGAAAAAAATTGATAAAACTTTAATTTTATAAATTTTTTTATTAAATAATAATTTTATCCCTAATCCTAATAGATATTTTTAATCGGAGTTGACTTGTAGATAAGTATTTAGATTTTTGAAAGTTGGGTGGTGAAAGTGTACTTACATCAAACCTTGGGTGGGGTTTAGCCGACGATAAAAAGGGTCGTTCTCAAGTGTCGCTTTAAGATAATGATTCAGATTCAGACAATCGCTGGTGTCAGAAAAGAATTAAAAAAGACAGACACATGTTTTTAACTTTTCAGTTCCACTAGGAAAAGGCCATTTAAGTAGTTACAAGGGAAGTCTTCTCAGATTTAAAATCAAACCAAACGACAATGAGAAATTTGAACCCCTCATTCATGTCCATCCCAATCAGGAATTTTTATTCAGATCAGATTCTCCGTATAATTTGTTTAGAAAATAGATGGTAGAAATTATTATTTAAGGGTTTTTTAATTATAATACCAAAATTAGGGGGTGTATAAAAATTCATCAATTTTTTTCAAACCTGATGAAATTTCATCAATACTTGATTGTAAACCTATCCTAACATAACACTATTGACAAATTTTATTATAAATTATTCGAATTATTTCATGCAAAAGCTCGATTGGAGAAGCCTTTATTCGAAACCTATGATATTTATGCAAAATAGACTAAATTTCATTTTCCCAATTTAATTGTTAAAAATGACTCAAATTACTGAAAATCTCGCAAAAATTCAGCATGTGCATTATTTTTGTTAAAATATATTAGATTTATAAGTGTAATGATCTAAACTCGTATTACATAAAATTAATTGATTTATGATAAAATTTAATTTATCACACTTATATATCACTCATTTATATTATTTTTATTAGATATGAGATTCTAGTCTCCAACTGTTTTTAGTGTAATTGTAAAAATAATAAAACTATGTATAATTTTAAGATTCTAATATCTAATAGTTTTTATGCATAAATAACAATATATCATCATATGATCGAATATTATTTTATTTTTAATTTTTAACTATCTAATTATATAATAATGTATCATTATTTATGTATATAATATTACTCTTATAATGTGTTAGATTATAAATATAATATTTATTTATATATGCACTGTTTCGAGCAAATATGATGCGTTTGATTATAAACGTATGACCCCTTTAGAGTTAGCCAATAAGCCCGTTTAGGTTTGGTCGTTTTAAATAATTTCCCAATTTTTTTAATTAAATGGTGTATTTGGTAATTTCCCACTGTTTAGTAACAATTAATCTTGTGAAATTTTTAATACCTCAAATTTGATAATAATAACTTTATTTGACAGACACGGAGGAGAGAAGAGACCAAACACGTTACAGAATAAGTCTACAAAACCTCAGGGATAGAATTGTAATTTGCTCTCTTTCCTCATCTTAAAAAGTTATTGTACCACAACTACAAAGCGGGCCTCAGTCTCTTTTATTGGGCAGGCCAACCCACCATATCCTCGCGATGTTATTTAATTTTTTGCAGCCGAAAGACTTGTTCACATCAAGGTGTGGGGAAATCCTAAAATTTTACTTTCTAATTATTTAAAATTTAAATACTTATCTATGAAATAATTTTTATTAAAAATTTTAGTTAATATTAAAAATAAAATTATTATTTATTAAAACAATTTTAAAAATTAAAGTTTTATCACATTTTCCTTTGTAAATTTAAAAAAACTTATAATTTCCTTTATCCAAAGTTTGAAAAATGATAGATTCCCCCTAGAGTTTTTTTTCTTTTTTCTTTGATAATAATCTGTCATCTCCAATCATCGACCATCCTCCCTCTAGCCTTTACTCTCCCTTTGGACCTTTCTCCCTCTCCTCTTCGACCATTGATTGAATAAAATCGTCTAAACGATGACACATCCAGATGATTCGTCTGGATGTTGTTGTCTAAATAAAAATTATTTGGATTTTCAAAAGAAAATCGTCTTGATTTTTAGATGATTTCTATTGATCAATGCTCGGAAAGGAGAGAGAGACAGGCTAAGAGGACAAGATAAGGAGGAGGGAGGACAACCAAAGATAATAGATCATAGTCAAAGAAAAAAGGAAAAAACCTTTAAAAAAATCTGTCACTTTACAAATTTTAAAGAAAAAATTTTGAGGATAAAATTATGAAAATTTCAAATTGAGAAAGAAAAATATGATAAAAATTTAGTTTTTAAATTTTTTTTATTAAATAACGGTTTTACCCCTAACTCTAACTAATATTTTTAATAAAAATTATTTTATAGATAGATATTTAAAATTTTAAAAATTAAAAAATATAACTTAAAAATTTCACTATATCTTAATAGAAATAAGTATTTCAGCCAATTTTTTTCGCTAGGCAGGACCACCGAAAATATTAAGTTCCATCATTTCAAGCTTTCCATTGAGTCCCACTCACTTCCTCATCAACCGTCCTTTTTTTAAGCCATCACCGTAATTATCTCAAGCATATGTTTATCCGTTTTGAATGCTTGATATTTAAATAATATATTATCTTTAATTTAAAATCACTTAATCATATAATAATATATCGTCTTATACCTAATTAAATATTTATAAATGAATACTTTCAATGATCGACTCAAATTTACTTTCAGTAAATGCAAAAAATTGAAATATTCACATTATCAAATCATTATTAATATATTGGCTACATCGCCAAAGTTTCTGAAGCTCACTTTCAGCGATTAATCAAACTACTTTCCACACGACTTGCTGAGCTGCTTCGAAAAAACCTTATCATTGAAATTCAACAATAAATGCTTTCTAAAACATGGAAAGTTTTTGTGCTTCTTCTGGACATTTACTCCACTTCAAGTTCTTAGCTCTTTATATTACATTTTCAAATAGTATACAAATTTTCTTATTTAAAAAAAGGGGAAAAAATGAACAGGTTTGTTTCAACATACCAGATGGAGTTATTCATACTCTTCCTATCAAATATCAAGATCAAAGTTTTGACCTGCCACTCTTCTTTCCAGGAATATCTAAAGCATCATAGTGGCCAAATCCATGATAGAGAACTCGGATAGGATTTTCCTGGCCGTATTCTTGGCCATACTCGGCAATGGATATCAGACCGCCAGAATCCTTATCGTACATGTACACTGTGATTGGCATTCTGCAGTTATCAGAATCATTAGCTCCTGTTAGATTAATGACACTCACGAATAGAAGTTCAGGGAAAAAGGAAAGAAACAACTAAATTTACAACATGATAACAGCATTATGGGCTGACTTTTTGCCCAAGCAGTACACAAGCAACCACACTATCACCAAACCTTACATTCAGCACACAAACAGCTCAGTTGGCCATGGTTCACAGGCAGCACTGGGGTGGGAAAACTTTAAGGCTCAATTCCTATAAGGCATGAGAAAGAGAGTGAAAGAGAGAGGGACTTACCGCAGAACATGAGAAGCCATGAACAATTCAGGTTCGCCTCCCCAAACATGTGGATTCCTTATTTGTGAAACATATGTGTCAAAATCACCTTCAACAAACCTGTGATCTTGTAATTAAGCCCGTCAGGAAGAAAATCTATATATATGAAAATGGAACTCAAATGTTACTTGGTATGATAGATGTCATGTTGGACATCTTGGTGGACAGTGGGATTTATCATACACCTTTGTCACTTGATTCTTTTATCCTATACAAAAAGTTATTGTTTCCTTGGAAAGAGGCGGCTCAGGAAATTTTTAACATGATCAGGTCAAGCATAAGATAGTTAACATGGGGTTTTCCTCATTTGCTACAGGAATTATTTTTTCCCCTTCTAGTTTCATTCTTAAATTAGTCATCTGACGAGTAGAATTCTTATGGTGAAATTTAAGGAGTCCAAACACAAAAGTATGCAAATAAGTCATAATGTGACAATATGTGACTAAGAAAATTTACCATTCTGTCTCTTCTCTTCTTTTTATAAACTCATCAGCAACCTGAAAATGTAGCAGATGAGGGAAAATAAGTTCACATTCAATAACTGATAAGGAAAAAACTATTTACACCACAGTGATGGCAATGTTCAATACTCTCACCAATGTGATTTCAAATCCACAACAGATGGTGCAATCACAATGGCAGAAGTTTTTTATTTATTTAACATTTACTAGTGGGGGCACAGATGAAGGAACTAGGCTCCATGTCAAAAATCATTATCACTTGTTCCACATTCAGTCGCTCAAAGAGGGGATAAAAGAACCTCATAAACAAAGTTGGACATTGCCATCAAATTTGTGATAAATGATTAAAAGACTACACTCACTGCTGAACCTTGACAATACACTATGCTTGAACTAAAGACAAAAAGAAATACATAAAAGAAAGTATACAGGAGTTATCATCATTGTACTATAGGGCGAGGAACATACTCTAGCCCGTAAGTCATCTGCTAGTTCTCTCTGAAGGCTCTCAGTTGGAGCTGGTTTTCCATCTCGTAAACAAGCTCCATGAGCAACAGAGCGGAACAAGCATCTGCCATCCCCAGGTATGCCTGAAAATTATGTAGTCATCAACACCGGCAAATTAACTTTCATAAAAAAATTGTCTCACGTGTAAAGATTTGATAACTTAGCAACATAAGTAGTATATTGTTTTATTAACAGAAATTTAGTGCATAAAAAATTGGAAGCAAGTTGCTAACTGCTCACCAATAACAGAGTAGTCAGTATACACTTTTTTTCCATGTGAGCATTTAACATATGACAAATTACGGTCCTCATTATTTTCTTTCTCATCAGCTGCTTCAGCATGTACTGGTTTAGAACTTGAATAACAAACTAATAATCCAAAAATTAGGCCAACAGAAGCACATACTTGTGGCCAATTTATAGGTCCAGCATTACACTTGATTTTGTGAATCACCCCTTGCTTTGGGACCCAGAGCCTTATGTTAATACTTTGGCAAGCCAATGAAAGTTCAAGCTGTCTCTTCTGAAATCCCCTAGCACTGATGAAACACTTAATGGTTAATGACCGTAAGTTGCACCTAGGTTTAGAGAATGGAGGAACAAGACAATTTTCCTGGAATGTTTGCAAGTTGCCAGTAGATGAACAGGAGATTGTCCGAGTGACGGACAGACCAGGGTAATCTCTCTTAGATTTCCCACTACACAATTGGAAACAATATGAACTAGATGGTCCTCCGGATGTCACACCGCAGATATATGCACCCATTTGTCCTTGAATTCGTCCACTCAGGTGGACAACATTATTGGTACATGTACGAGTCCAGGAAGAGACAACCATGTTGACCTAGCCTGTGCCAAAAGAGTGCAGCCACTGAGATGCATTAAAAAGTAGAAAGATGGTCAGCCAAAACTATGTTTCTAATTCAAAAGAAAACTGGTCCATCCATAGCGCATAATAAAACCAAGTAAAAACTGAATCATTAAAGAAAATTTTCTTTATAATAGAAGTTTGATCTACACAGAACTAATAACAACGAATTCAATTTTGTGTTTAGGTTGGATTTATTCCAGACTTACTCCAAGTTACTGAATTATTTTAAGTTTGAAGTTACCCAGAACAACATAAGTGTTGATTCCAATTTAACATATAACATCATCTTGACGGGATTTCACCATCTAGGCATCTTAGAACACTGAAGGACTCACAAAGCACTGTTGGATCAATATATGTCACAATAGATTTAAAGAAATACAAAGACAAAACTACAGCAATGAATAGACATTGTCCATCCATGCTTCTTGAGCTTGTCAAACTTGCCCTCGACAATATCCCTAAAACAGATTAAACACTAAACCCTCAAATTGAAACATTATGAAAATTGAAAAGCTAAAAGTTAAAGCATCCACTAGATGAACAAGTAAGAGAAAGCTAATCATGCCCTAGTTTCATCAACAGTTAGATAGATAAACAGAGAAATCTTGTTTACAGATTATTACAATCTCCATAAATCTAAGTTCAATACAATTTCCATAAATCTAAGTTCAAAGGAAACTACAAGTAAAGCAAAAAGATACCCAGAAATCGTCCATCGAGCAGAGATTGGGAAATGAAAATCAGCGGATATGAAAGAAAACCCAGAAAGGTTAACAAATAGAATAGGTTCTAGTCTTCTAGAACAGGAGAGAAAGGCGATGAAGCAAAGAATACCTTCACAAAACCCCACTACGGAGAAGCACCTTTACCACACACAAGCAATGTATAATTTCTCAGGTTTCGTTTTGGTAGTTGATTTGTAAGTTAAGTTGCCGCCTTTTTTATCCTCTGCTGTATAGCGGAAATACGGTCGGTCTTCTTGTTCCCTAAACCTCTCTGGCAGTCTCGTTCTATCTCTCCCCCTCTGCGACCTTGCAATGCAATGAACGGCGGCGTTTCACATTTGTTTCCTAAGTTGGGTGCCCAAATTATCCATACATATTCAAGGGAAAAGATTTAATAAGGCCAAAAAACTTATGTCCACCCAAGGTTTAGTACAAGCTTCCTCTCACCCATTAATTATCAAAAATTCAAACATTCACCCATAAACCGTTAACATTAGTGTATTTTGATAGTGAAAAGGCATTTTAGTCAATTGAGTTGCTTTGTTTTAGACAAAAAAATGCATAAAAAATTCGTTTATATAAATGAAATTCTGTGACAAAATAAATATGGGCGACCGAGGATTTACCGCAATTGCCCTAGCGCTAATGCATGGAAATTTTGAAAAAATGAAGGCCATTTTTTTGTCTCATTTTAGTGAATAACGTAGCGATATTTTCATTCCTCTAGCATGCTGTCATGGTTAATGGACATATGTCATTCAAAGGGAAAAGCGAACGAGGAAAAAATGAAAATGGTGGCTCTTTCGCTAGCATTCATGTCAGTGTAATAAATGCGTTATAGTTAAATTGTGTGGTTGAGTTTGTTCTTTCCATGTTCTTTGTTCTTTGTTCTTTGTTTATTACTGTTTGTTTTAACATAAGTGTTCGGATGTATAAGTTCTAGGATGTTTAGGGTTTTTTCACTCGATTGTTTTTCTGTCATATTTTAGGGTTAATGTAATGTTGTTGTATGATATGTATATTTTAGGGTTTGTTATGCATGGGTTTTGCATGGGAAAATACTGTTTGTATAATATCTAGAGTTGATTTTTGTTTTCCAATATCCTTTGTTATTTATTCTATATATATAAAAGAAAAATAATGTCTTTTCTTGATAAGTAATTAATTAGAAGGTTTTACAAATAATGATAGAGTTTCAAATCTAAGATTTCTCTTTTAAAGTTCTAATGTTCTATCAGTTTTGCTAACATTTTTTACCAAAAGAAAAATAATGTTGCTCATTGCTTTTCGCTTACTATGATTTCATGTGTGTTTGTTATTGATTAATAAAGCCACGTTGAGGTTGCTTACTGTGTTCTTTTTACTATGATTGAATTGTGGTTGATTCATACTTTAGGTAATAATGCTTGTTGATTCATGTATCATTTGAAGTTGCTCACAACCCTAAACTCTTGTGTAAATAATATTGTTCAGTATATATGCAAATTACAATTTTGCTTAATGCTTCCTATTTCAGTTTATTGGGTTCCTTTTATTACATGAATGTATTGATGACAATTTTAGTTGCAATTGAGTGATGACTGTTTTGCTTAAAGTGAGTGATAACTATTAGTGTTTATGGTTATAGGATAATTGAGTGGTTAAATGGGTTCCTTTTATTACATGCTATTTTTAATTAAATTCACAAACAATACTATATATTTAAATGTTTCAGTTTATATATGACTTCCATGATTTGTTGTTTAATTGCTTAAATGCTTAAGTACATTGATGAATCACATTGTTAGATACTGATCTGATTACTTGCTTAATTATACAAAATACTTACTAGATATTTGATTTATAGTTACATTATATGATATTTCTGCTTAAATTTATAAACATAAGTGTATTTTCAAATGCTTACTGCATACCACATCTGTTACTGTACTTGACATGCTTTAATGCTTCCATGCTTCATTTAATATCTTGCTTAAGTATACTAAATACTAATTGGATAGCTGATTCACATGAATTACATGCTTACATGAATCATTTAGATGCTTATACCTTACATGCTTACATGTTTCATTACGTTAAATTGCATTATAATGTATTGTTTGCATGAAATTATTGTTTGTTTATTGTAATATATACATGCTTACATGCATTACATGAATCATGCATTGGATATCTGATGCACTTTCATTTGTAGGATGTTGCCTTCAATGGTGCTTAATTTAAGATTTGAAGCATGTCAAACTAAGTGTGAAATAAGGAATGTGGATCCAAAAGAGTACAATTACATTGTTTTCATTAAGGAAATGAAGCAATGCATTGCCAATGAATATGAAGAAGTTCACTTGTACATTGGTTAGAGGATAAAGGTTGAGGCAAAAAGGCCAAATGGAGTAGGTAGGTATGTAATAAACAATGATGAAGACATGTGTTATACATTTGATTAATATAGCAAAGTTGGGGCTGAAAATATTGATATGTTTGTTGAATTCTTCCCACTAGACATATAAAACTCTAGTTTAGCTTTGCCACTTGTAGACAATGAACCCCATGCTCACCAACCTGTAAACACTTCCCAACCATCCTAACACCCTACCCAACTATCACAACCTATTGACTACAGTGATATGTTTTATAAAGATGGGCAATAGTTATCTCATATTAAGTGTAGTAAGGATGAGATTCATTAGAGCGATGATGGTGAGCATAGAAACAATGGGGAAGATGCGTATAATAGTCAAGCAATGTTAGTTGAAGGGATAAACTGTGATGTTAGTGTTCTATCCAATTATCAAGATGACAACAACGATGAGAATTCAGGGGCTTCTAGTATGGAGAATGATGATACAAGTAGAATGTCCAGATATATAAAAGGTAAATCTTTAAAATATGGTGCTAATGGGAAGATATACTTTGAGGTAGGACAAATATTTCAAAGTGTGTATCACTTTAAGAAGGTTTTGAAGGATTACAATATTCAAAAGGGATTTGTTGTGGAGAGAAAATATAATGAATTGAGAAGAATCAAAGTAGTGTGTACAACAATGGTTATCCATTCCACCTATATATTGCATTTATGGTGGATGAACAATCCTACCAAATAAGAAAATATGAGCGTACACACACGTCTCAAGGCACCCCTATTACTAGCTCATCTTGAGTGGCTAAAAAAATAGGTAGTTTTGTTAGGTTCCAAAAAGGATTGAGCATCAAGCATTTGGTAAATCAATTAGATAAGGACCATTTCTTGAAAATTCACCAGAAAAAACTCTATAGGGTAAGGAAAATTGAGAGTAGCATGACAGTGAAAAAACATGTTGAGTCCTTCAATCTGCTATTCAAGTATTATCACATCCTTCAAGATTGTAATTAGGATTCAAATATTGTCCTTAAAGTTATTAGGGAAGAAATTTCATCCACTCCTAGATTTCATAGGTTCTTTTTGAGCTTTGCTACACAAAAACAAGGATTTATGAAGTGTTGTAGGTACTTTGTAAGAGTGGATGATTGTTATTTAAAAGGACATTTTAGGGGAGTTCTTTTGTTTGCAGTAGCGATTGATATCAATAATGAGATATTTTCCTTGGCAATGTGTATAAGTGAGGTTGAGAATAGTGAAACTTAGGGGTATTTCATAAATTTATTGTATGATTTTTTAGGAGATGTAAAGTCTATCAGTTTCATGAGTGATAGACAAAAAGGTTTAGCCAATACCTTAGATAGCCATTGGCTTAGTGCAAGAAGCAGCTATTATGCTAGGCATGTTTATACCAACTTCAAAAAAAATTTTCCCTATATATACCTTGGAAACATATTCTAGTCTATGTGTAAAGCATCAAATAAAATAGTTATTTCAAGATGTATTATCTCAAGTAAGAAAGGTTGATGAAAGGGCACACAAGTGGATGATGGAAAATGAACCTAATCAATAGTCTTGATTTGGCTTTAATACATTGATAGACCTCTTATAATTAGACAATATCATAGGAAGGGCAAAATGAAGAAAACACCAATTCCAACTGTAATCCAATCAGCAGAAGCAATGGATCAGTTTGCAAAATCAGCAAATCAAACCAATTTAATTATCTTTAATAAAGCAAATCATAAGGTAAGAAACAAAGGAAAGTAGAAGGTTGAATAGAAGGTTGAAATGATACAGAAATTGAAGGAAGAACAAAAGGTTGAAATAGTGTAGAAACTGAAGATGGAGTAGTTTAAAAGAAGAAGAAAAACGAAGGTTCAGACATCCAAAAAAATAAAATAGAGTCTTCGGTGGGAATTAGGTGGCATTTGGCCTAGGATGGGGAACTTGGTTCTGTATCAAGTTTATGTTTTCTAAGCATTCCAAAAAAATAAAATCTCTTGCTGTAAACTCTTGTTTTATTCAACATCTCAATAATAAACCCTTTGTTGTAATTTCATATTTCATTCAATGAAGCAACATCACTCATTTAAATATAATTGTTCATTATAACTTTCCTTTGCTTACAATTACACTGTCATTACAAATTCATTACATGCAAGTGACCATATTCCTGGGTATCCAGTAGCTGAAGCAGATGTAGAATCCATTTAACCTTAGCAAATAGCCTCTGATCCTATGGGTACATAACATACATATGTCAAATCTAATCATATTATAAATAATATTAATGAAACCTTTAATAGTTACGTTGGTGAAGATAGAGAATTACTAGTACTCAGTATGTTAGAAATGTATAGGTGGAGAATCATGAGGAGATTACAAAATAGGTTAAAGGTTGGGACTAAGTAGGTAACCCCACTATCTCTTCTTACTCTTCTCACACTAAATAAAAATGTTGAGGCAACAAGAAATGCAAGAATTCTACATGATGGTTTGATGGAGTTTGAGGAGGTTGATATGGTTGTAATACCGAACAGAAGTTATATGTTGGATTTGCAAAAAAAAAAAAAATTATAATTATGGCATGTGGTAGCTATCTAGAGTACCTTGTCAGCATGTTGTTTACTCCACTCTCTATATGAATTATTCTGATTTTGAAACTTTTATTGATAAAAGGTTGGGGATTCTAGAATATATGAGAACATATGTTAGAATGATTTATCCTATTCCAGATAAGAGGAGTTGGACATAGGGCATTGAAGAAAAGTTACAGCTATCATCTAGACATTTTAAACTTGGCAGGTCTAGAAAAAGCAAGATGAAGAGACCTTGATGAAAAAAGAAAGAGAAAACATATGTCCACACTACGATATATGTATGCCATGAAATGGGACACAACAAGAGGTTTTGCAAAAATAACATGATATTGTAAACATAGTTAAACAAAAGGTAAATGTGATACTGTAACTTTAATTCATTAGATACTGTGGATTACTTTTTCCCTCCTAAATTTCCTCCTTTTTCTTTTTTTAACAGAGAAAGACAATTCTCATAATGACAACTCAATTTGGTAGGTCATAGTACGTAACATTGTTGCATACCTATTCAAGTTGCAATCTCTCCTAACAGAATAGGTGGAAAAAGATGGAAACTGGAGTATTCATAACTTCAATAACCAACATTCAGTCTATATTTTATGAACTCAATCAAATAAAATAAGAAAAATGCAGTTCATCCTATTCATTCATTAACCATGGTAAGTGCTCACACCAAGTGTTTAAACAACTCAAGTTGGAACAAAACAAACTAACAAGAAAATGGACACTATCAATATTGGAATTTGAGAGCCAACACTCTCCCTTTCACTAACAAAACATTAGTACATAATTTCAGAAAACAAAAGCTAACCCCTCTCTTTCTTCTGCTACCATATAAAATGATGAGTTTCCCTAACAAAATCCTCCCCTTTACCCACTCATAATTTGCCATATGTTCCAACTGAATTGCCAAGATCATTCTATTTCAGATAAGCTTCTTTAATCCTTAGATTGCCCTCTATCCTGTTAATCTTTGAATCCTTAACTGAGAGCTTTTTTAGATCATCTCCTCCTTCTTTCTCTGGGCTAACTTCCTCTTTGCTCTTTTTGGGCCTATGAAAATACACTTTGGTAATCAGGCCTCTATCAATTCCCCCCCTACAGAGACGTACCTTGTCCTCAAGGTGAAATTAGGAAAAACGATCCCGAATGGCAATGAAATCTTCTAAAGAATTCTCACAGTTCGAAAGAGAGTGCCATTTGATAAGACCTCAAGGTGACCAGTTTTAAAATAACGAATATCCAATAAAGCTTTCGACTGTAGTTGCAATTCTAGTCTTTAGAAAGGTAGCCAGACAGTGGTTCTGGTTGTATAACAAACCTTATTACCTTCTTTAACTATGACACATGGAAAACTGTATGGATTTTACTAGTGGAAGGTAAAACGAGACGATAGGCAACCGAACCAATCTTTTTAGTGATAATATAGGGACCATAAAAGCGATGGCTTAACTTTTCATTGAGTTTCTTAACAAATGTCTTAAACCGATGAGGCTGAATTTTAATGAACACCTTCTCACCAATTTCAAAGTGAAGTTCACGACGTTTGAAATCGGCTTGACGTTTCATCCTTTCTTAGGCTTTATAGAGTTGTTCTTTTAATTCATGCAGAATAACATCTCTTTGATATAAAAATACCCTAACCTCATCAACTTTAGATACTTCAAAACCCCATTGAAAGAGCGTCGAGGGGTTTCTCCCATATAAAGCCTTAAAAGGAGTCATCGCAAGGGAACTATAGAAGATGGTATTATACCAATACTCTGCCTAAGTGATCTATGTAGCCCAATGTTTTGGTTGTTAAGAACAAAAGCATTAAAGATATGTTTCAAGGCCACGGTTGACAATCTTAGTTTGACAATCAAATTGTAGATGATATGCACTTCTGAACTTAAGGGTAGTACCCACGGAATGAAATAACTCCCCTCAAAATTGACTTATAAATAAGCGATCTCGATCTAAAAATAGAACGAGAGTATCCATGAAGTCGAACGATCTCTTTACCAAATAAATCGGTTACCTTGTTAGCCGTATAAGGATGTGAGAGCATTAGAAAATGGCTATATTTGGTCAAGTGATTGACTACCACTAAAATGGTATCACCCTTCTTAGTACATGGAAGACCCCTAATGAAATCCATAGATATATCCTCCCAAACTTTATTAGGGACTGGTAAAGGCTATAATAAGCCTGCAGGGCTCATGACTTGATACTTATTTCTTTGACAGGTTTGGCAATTGGCTACAAAGTCTCTAACACATTTTTTTATGCCAATCCAATAAAAAACTATAGCGATTTTCTTATAAATGTGGAAAAACCCTGAATGTCTGCCAAAGGGTGAAGAATGAAATTCACGAAGCAAGGCTGATAGTAATGTAGAAGAAGGAAGCAACACCAACCTATTTTTATAAAAAAGAGTCTCATTTCTTAATAAAAAATTGGAGTGGCTAGAAGGGTCTTGTAATAAATCTTGGATGATATATTTATATTGGTTATCTGAGCGAACTTCGTGATCAATCACTTCACCTTCGATCTAATGCCCAACTGATATAAAGGCTAAAATAAAAGATGTTTTAGGTAATCTAGACAAAGCATCAACTACCTTATTCTCCATACCAGGTCGGTATTGATTCTTAAAATCAAAGCCCAAGAGTTTCATGACCCAGCATTGTTGATCTCTACTAATGATAGTTTGTTCCATCAAGTGTTTCAAGCTTTTTTTATCAATGTGAACAATAAAATGCTTCCCCAACAAATAATGGCACCACTTTTGCAAAGCCAACACAATTGCCATCAATTCGCGTTCATAGACTAACTTCACTTTATTTCTAGAGAGTCTAACTCATGAAAGAAATAGGTCTGCCCCCTATATAAGATAACCCCTATGCCTGTAGATGAAGCGTCAGTCTCAACCAAAAAGGGCTGATTAAAATTAGTCATGGCAAGGATTGGAATAACAGTCATAGCGGTCTTCAATCTCTCGAAAGCCACTGTAGAATCATTACTCTAGTGGAAAGAATTCTTTTTCAAAAGCTGCATTAATGGGGTTGCAATCTGTCCATAGTGGAGCACAAAACGGTGGTAATACCTTGTAAGTCCTAAGAAACCCCGAAGCTCACTAATATCTCATGGTTGTAACCAATCAATCATACACTGAATTTTCTAGGGATCAGTAGTCACTCCTTCAGCTGAAATTATGTGACTCAAATACTCCAGGTGAGAGACCCCAAAGGAACATTTCTTCTTGTTCAAAAGCAAGTGATGATCTAAAAATAGTTGTAAGGCTAAACTCAAATGATCTGAGTGAGCAAATAAATCTCTACTATAAATCAGAATATCATCAAAAAATACAAAGATAAACTATCGTAAATAATCTTAAAAGACTTCATTCATTAGAGCCTGGAATGTAGTCGGGCAGTTAGACAATTCAAAAGGCATTACAAGAAACTCATAATAGTCGTTATATGTTCAAAAGACAATTTTCTCAACATCAGAATCAAGAATTCAGATTTGATGATAACCAAATTTCAAGTCGAGTTTAGTAAAGATCGTAGCATCAGATAACTCATCTAACAACTTATCTATAACAAGAATAGAGAACTTATCTGAAATAGTAATTTTGTTAAGGGCGTGATAATCAACACAAAAGCGTCATCCACTATCTTTCTTTTGCACCAGGAGAACAAGACTGGAAAAGGGGCTGGTGCTTGGTTTAATAATTCTAGCATGCAACATTTCTCTAACTTAGCACTCAATTTCAGTCTTCTAATGGTGAGGGTATTGATAAGGGCGTATATTAGGTGGTGCAACTCCATCAAATAAATGAATGACATGATCATTGGTCCGACGAGGAGGTAAACCTATGGGCTCGTCGAATAAATGCTAAAATTTGGTCAATATCCCCTGGACTACTTCTGAGCTCCCTTCAGAAATTAGATCAATGGCAACCAACTCAATCCAATAGCAATGGCCACCGAATTTGAGAGTTTTTCGAACACCTTTAAAGGAAGTTTCTTGGGTGACTAATGAAGGATCCCCCTGAATTGTAATTTTTCACCCCATCCAGTGAAAGACCATAGTAAAATTCTGCCAGTTACTTTTAACAACACCCAAAGTTGTCAACCAATCCACCCCTAGAATGACATCCACGTTGCCCAATGGAAACATATAATAATCGTGAAGAAATTCCATCTTTATAAGTTGTAGCATGACCCCCTGACATTTTTCTCTGCCATCTATAGTATTGCCATTTCCAATGACCACCTAGAATTTTGCTGGTGAGACTGGAAGCTATAATTGGTTCACCACCTGCTGAGATATAAAGCTATAGGAAGTGTCAGAGTCGACCAGAACGACGACAAAGGAATTATCAATCTTTCCAAGAAATTTCAAGGTTTTAGGGGAACAAATACTAGCAACAGAATGACATGAAAGCTCCAATTTATTATCATGTGTCAATTTGGGTGGGAGATCTCCATTTGAAAATTCTGTGACTTCCTATTCATCGTCCTCACAAAGCATCAAACGGAGCTATTTGAAGGGGCATTGATAATTGGGTCTAAACTTGCCTCCACACTTAAAGCACAAGCCTTAATCGATGCAGGTCTGGATTTTTGATTGAGAGAGTCATGGGTACTCAGCTTGGAATGAGTTTGACCTGGTAGAAGAAGAAAACGATGGTGGAATTATTGTGGTAGATGTATGTGGAAGGTGATGGTATGCTTCTAATGTTGTAGGAATTGGTGGAACGAGGGAAGGGTTCACTATCGAAGGTGTTGGAATTAGGGCAGAATTATTGGATGGCTATGAATGAGAAAAACATAAACTAGAGGGTGGGAATTTATGGTTTGGGTCAAGGCAAGGAGTTGGGGTAGGAAAGGGGTATAGGTTATTTAGGTGGGCTGGAATAAAGTTTGGGTTTGAGTGATTGGGTTGTGTCGAAGAGGCTTGATAGGGCAGTAATGGGTTAGCCCATTTAGTATATGGGTTGGGTTGTTTTGAAGGGTCTGAAAGTGATATGGTGGGAAAAGAGGATGGGCCGGTATAGTGAGCAGTTTGAGTGATGAGGTACTATTGTGCTTGGCTGGGTATTAGGCTCAGACTAGGTTGGGTATTGGGTAGGGCTACAAAGTAATTTGTGGGTGTACTTGAATAAAAGTTTCTTAAACTTGGAAGAATTTGGGCTACCCTAGTTGGATCCAGACCCCATCCTGACCTGTACAAGGCCAGATCACGTTCTTCTATATCTGTGACCAATTACATCAGAGTAAAAAGGTCTACCGGTACCTGGAGGCAGATCTCAGCCTGTATTTAATGTTTCAATCCTGCAATGAAAGCTCTTCGCACCCATTCTGCTGGTGCTGTCAGAAACATTGCCACCAATTGCTCAAAACGAGCCCTGTACTTAGTCACCATTCTCGTTTATCAGTGTAAGATGATCTACTCATAGGGCAACTGGTGTTGGGACAACCCAAATCGAAGGAGTAGCTCTTTCTTCAACTCTCTCCATTCTCAGAACAGGTGTCAAAGCTCCCTAAACTGAAACCAACTCAACATTTCTCCGTTAAGGCAAAATATCATTGCCACCAAACGCTTCCGTTCATCCATGTCATTTATCTAAAAATAACACTCGGCCTCAGCTGCCCATCCCCAAGGGTCCACCCCATTAAATAGAGGTATCTTCAATTTTTGGTAATACTGGTCACGACGATTCATCGTCTCTATGGTGGCATAATGAGGATGGTGATAGTTTCTGGATGATTTACTAAACACTACACCGTTATGGTGAGGGTATGACGGTTATTGTGGTAGGGGTATTGGTTGCTGAATCCCAAAGTTCCTTCCATTTGTTACTAACTCCAAGGAATACTATGGTGGTTCTTGGATGATAGTGGGCGATGTTGCTACTATTTCTTTCTGCTTGCCTTTCATGTCTTTAAGCAATAAGTGCCTTATCTCATGTAAATTTTCATCAAGTTTATCGAATCGAGAAGTTGTGTGGTGTTCAGATTTTACAAGTCTTTCATCCATGCTCGCTACCTTTTTCGTTATACTCTTAAAGGGTGTCTTCTAAATCTTTCATTCTTCCTTCTATTCTGGTTTTGACCATCACCCAGCTCCAACAGCTCTGATACCAAGTTTGTTGTGTACCTGCTCAAGCTGCAATCTCTCATAACAGAATAAGTGGAAAGAAATGGAAACTATAGTATTCATAGCTTCAATATCCAACATTCAGTTTGTATTTTATAAACTCAATCAAATAAAATAAGAAAAATGCAGTTAATCTCATTCATTCATTAACAATGGCAAGTGCTCACACCAGGTGTTTAAACAACTCAAGTTGGAACAAAACAAACTAACAAGAAAATGGACACTATCAATACTGGAATTTGAGAGCCAACCTTCTCCCCCTCACTAACAAAACATTAGTACATAAGGTATTTCATTACCTTTATAGATGACTATTCCAAATATGGGTATATTTTTTTTATTAAAGAGAAATCTAATGGCTTTGATAAGTTTAAGATTTTCAAGACAAAATCAGAGAAACAAACTAGGAAAGTTATCAAGGTTGTTAAGTTTGATCGACGTGGAGAGTATTATGATACATATGATGATTAAAGGTAGTAAATGGGTCATTTTGCCAAGTATTTGTAGAATTGTGAGATTGTTTCTTAGTACACTATACTTGAGACTCCTAAACGGAATGGTATATTTGAGTAGCGTAATTGCACCCTTAAAGATATGATGAAAACTATTATATGTATGTCAAATTTACTATAGTATTTATGGGTAAAGCTATCAAGATTGCATTAAAAATTCTAAATAGGGTTCATATAAAATCAATGCTTAAGACTCATTTTAAGTTTTGAATAGGAAGAAAACCTAGTTTGAGATATGTTTGAGTTTAGGGTTGTCTAATCGAAGTACAGGGTTTATAATTCTGACGAGAGGAAATTGGATCTTAGGATTGTTCAAGGATACTTCATTGGTTATTCCTAAACATTCCAAAGGATACACATTTTATTGCTTTTCTTACAGCATCAGAGTGGTTGAGTCAATGAAAACTAAATTTCTTAAGCTAAATTCAAGAGAAAGTGGTAACTCTTAACCAGTAAAGGACTTTGAAGAAGGTTCATCTAGATTAGAGCCATTGGTTGATGTTTATAATGAGATTTGACTTGCTCCTATTAAAAATCCCAAACAATAGGTTTTAGAAAATGCTACAAAACATGAGCTCATTCAGAATGAAACCACTAATGATTACACTATTTTAGATCTCTTATTAAAGCAACTATTTGTGTTTGATGCTATGCTTGATGGGCCTACAATTGAAATTCCATTTAGAAGACCATCTAGACATAGATGACCATCTATCTTTGATAATTATTACGTCTATCTTGGCGAGTTTGATTCAGATATTGGTAAGATTGTAGATCTTGTAATTTTAAGAGTCATTTCTTGCATACAATTAGATAAATGGTTTAAGGTTATGAAGAAAGAGATGTAGTTTATAAGTGACAATGATATATGAGATCTTATAGAGTTACCTAATAAGGTTAGACCATTTGGTTTTAAATGAGTTTTCAAAACCAAGAAAGACTCTAAGGGTATAATTGACAAATTTAGAGCTAGACTAATTGTTAAGGATTTTACCCAGAGAAAAGGTATAGACTTCAATGAGACTTCTTTCCTTGTGTTTATTAAAGATTCATTTAGAATTATTATGGCTTTGGTGGCTCATTTTGATTTGGGGCTTCACTAAAAGGATGTGAAGATAACTTTTCAGAATAAAAATCTTTATAAAGAAGTCTATATTAGGCAGCTAGAAGGTTTTGAAGTTGAAGGAAAGGGCATATGGTATATAGGCTAAAGAAGTCCATATATGGATTGAAACAAGCTTTTCAGTAAAGGCATTTAAAATTTAATGAGGTAAAAACTTCTTATGGATTTGTTGAGAACAAATTTGATTAATATGTATATATCAAGATTAGTGAAAGGAGATTTATCTTTCTGGTGTTTTATGTTGATGATATTTTGTTGGCTAGCAATAATGGTAATTTGCTTTATAAGTCGAATCAATATTTGTCTAGGGAATTTGATACGAAAGACCTTGGAGAAACATCTTTTGTCCATGATATTGAGATTCACTATGACAGGGATCGTAGGTTACTAAGATGATCACAAATGACTTACATCTTCAACTATGTGTACAGAGTTTGTTGCTTGTTATGGAGTAGTCACATAGGTAATGTGATTAAAGAATTTTATTATTGAGCTTCAGGTAGTTGATTCAATCTTAAAGGCCTTTGATGATTTATTATGATAATAATGTAGTTGTATTCTTTTTCAAAGAGCAACAAAATTAGCGATAAATCAAAACATATGAAAATAAAATATTTGATAGTTAAAGGCTTAGTAAAAAAATGTGATATTATTGTAGAATACATTACATTAGTATAGATTTTATGTTGGCTGATCTCTTAACTAAAAAATTAAGACCCTCTATTTTTAAGCAACATGTATAGAATATAGGCGTTATAGAGTCTTTTTATATCCAAGGTTAGTAGGAGGAGTCATTAATGTATTTCATGTTACCTTAATAAAGTTTATTGTGATTAAGTAATCATACATATTTCTTGCATGATGTTCATAGATAGAAATAAACATATTAAATATATGTGCATATATTTAAACATATTATTTTATACAACATTTATTTTAAAAATAAGTCTTTTCTTGAGTATGACAATTATATAATTGTTGATGTTATAATATAAATACAACGTGTGTCTCAAGAATAAGGTTTCTCTTGAGTATGATAGTTGTATGAATATTTTTTTTGTATATCTTGAGATTACTGGTGAAATGTGTAAACTTCATTGAAAGTTACTAACTTCATTCGAAGTTGTGAGATTTCTCTTATTTCTTTTGAAACATAAAAGTTAAAGAAAAATCATAAAGAATACTGAAATGTAATAGCATATAGTTATTATGATCACATTTGGATGTTATTTCTACCACACTTCCAAAATAAAGATCCGTATGATATAATTGTAAATGATTGTAATTATGGACAGAGTAGTGCTATGTGCATAAACGATATGTACAACTTTGCGCATAAACACTAACATGTCATAATGTGATTAGGTAGTTTTATATAAGAGATAAAATAACATTTAATCACATGATAAAATATTATTTTTTGTGCATATAATTTTATTGTTATAGACATCTTGTGTTAGTTTTTAGACATAAATATTATCTTGATTCATAATTCACAATTACATTGATAGAATTGTTTCGGTTGAAGTATTGTTTGTGGAGTATGTTGTTTTCTTACATATTAGTAGTTAGTTTAGAATAATAAAATATCTTTCACCTAGCAAATTTTTCAACGGCTGTTTTATGGATATATATATATATATATATATATATATATATATATATATATATATATATTGTTCAAGTGAGAGAATGTTGAAATAATTTAAGCATACATTAATTAAATTTTTTGATCATTTAATATCAAATCGGATGAATATATAATCTAGAAAGAATTTTATTCGTATACAGTTGTTTTAATTCAATATTTAATTTATAGCATAATTTGCGGTTGTCATCCAAGTCGAGCAGCCCATAGGTTCCACAGCATAAGATAGAATTAGCTATTGCTTGACTTGGACTTTGTGTGAAGGCCATTATAGTTACATTAGCGTTCAATTTTCCATATAAAATTGAATGTGAGAAAAAGACGTTTCAATTTTCATTCACTTGCCTTGCCCCAATCAATACGTATCATTGGAGAAGCATCAAATTGTCTTTTACGTTCGTGTTGAATGCGTTTTCAATGCCATTAGGCTAATACTAATAACCTCATTCATTTTGGAAGCAAAAATTGAAATGGCTTCCTACTGCCAATCAACGCCATAAGTCGGGTTATTGATGAACTAACATCACCCATTTTCATTTTATTTGAAATCTTTTAACGCAAGTCAATATAATGCAGTCAGCTTGCCTTATTCATTCAACCTTGGAAGAGAAAAACAACTGTTTTGTCACCGTTTTTAAAAACAGTGCGATGCGATAATCGATACGTATTAATAGTACTCTCCTTATTCATCGCTGTCTTGACTGTACTTCATTGTTACAATCTTGAAATTATCTTTTTTGCCCTATTTGTTTTCTCAGTAAACGCCAAATTAATTAAAATTTTTTATAATAAACAGTATGATCGTGTTTAATGTATATAAAGATTAAAGGGTGTCAGAGGAATTCTTTTTACCATAATGAATTATATGATAAGAATATGCTATTCCCGACCTCACAAATTCTTAACATGGAGCAGTCTCTCCCACATCCACTTAGTTTTCTAGATTAAAGTTATGTTGAATTTTCCCTTATCAAATATAATATTAACATTTGCGTCCAACTATAATAGGCATTGTTTGTGAGGACAATAATAATAACATGGGCTGTTAAGATAAATCTAATTAAGCATGTATCTTTAACATGTGAAGGTGATAAATCCCACAATTAACAATTATAATCTATAGTATTACATTGATACTACTGATGGGGTATCATAAGATAATACTTACATTTTAAATTGTTTTATATATATATATATATATATATATATATATATATATATATATATATATATATATATATATTAATTAGCTTCTTTCCAATTGTAACTGTTACTTCTTTCCCCTTCCAGGTTCTCTATCTTTTCACTTAACCCCTTTAATTCAACATACATAACAGACAAATAACCGAGCAAGTGACATTTCTAATCTAAGACTTTTCAAAGAATTCAAAGATAAGCACTTACATTTGCTTTGAAAATTCAAGGGAATGGATACATATTATACTTGTTTATTCGTCCTACCACTTTGAATTATTTAATTATTGCGTAAATCCGGGGCCATTTCTCTATAAAAGGCCGCAAAGAATTGGAGTTTCGATATAGCAGTACTTTGTATAAGTCCATTCTTCTTCTCTCTTTCGCCATGGCTAATTTCCGACCTTCAATAGTTTCTGCAATGTTACTACTTGGGCTGCTAATGGCTGAACTGCACTCAACAGGTCTCTCTATTTCATTCTAAATATAATAATGTCTTCATGACAAATATATATGCTTGATATTTCATACATTAGTTGTAAATCTTTTTATGCGCCAGTTTTCATGGTTAAGTACAAAAGTCCATATGAAATTTGCGACACATTACTTTGCATCATTAAACAACATTGACAAGCATAATTCAATTAGTATAAAGTTTAATATTAAAGTATGAAAAAATCAATATAAGTATCCTAAATTTTTCGCTTGGAATGAGTAATAATGTATTATAATTTTATTCAATTCTAATTTTTTTTGGTGGTTTGTTCTTGATGCATGCAGCTGCTAACATAGGTGTTTGTTATGGAATGCTCGGCAACAATTTACCATCAAAACCTGAAGTCATAGCTCTCTATAACCAGAATAATATCCGAAGAATGAGAATCTATGATCCAAACAGGGAGACTTTGGAAGCTCTAAGAGGCTCCAACATCGAGCTCATGCTAGGCCTCCCAAACAATGACCTTCAAAGAATTGCTTCTAATCAAGGTGAAGCAAACACCTGGGTTCAAAACAATGTCAAAAACTATGCCGCCAACGTCAAATTTAAATACATCGCCGTTGGAAATGAAGTAAAACCTGGCGATAGTTTTGCCCAGTTTCTTGTTCCAGCCATGCAAAATATCCAAAATGCCATTGTTGCAGCTGGTCTTGGAGGTCAAATCAAAGTCTCCACTGCAATTGAAACTGGAGCCCTTGGAGAATCCTATCCTCCATCAAAAGGTTCCTTCAAGCAAGACTATCGACCAATTCTTGACCCAATCATTCGTTTCCTCAATGCCAACCCAGGCCCGTTACTGGTCAATTTGTACCCCTATTTCAGTTATGCTGGAAACCCCCAACAAATCAGTCTTGACTATGCACTTTTCAGATCTCCAGGAGTTGTAGCTTCTGATCCTCCATATAGCTATAGGAACCTGTTTGATGCCATCCTGGATGCTGTTTACGCCGCACTTGAGAAAACTGGTGGAGGCTCCTTGGAAATTGTGATATCGGAGAGTGGGTGGCCGACGGCTGCTGGTGTTCAAACCACTATAGATAATGCAAGAACTTACAACCAGAATTTGATTAACCATGTCAAGGGAGGAACGCCCAGGAAGCCTGTCAATCTAAATTATGATAATAATTTGGATCCTGTCAATCTAAAGAACTTTGATATTTTAGAATTTCTTCAAGATTAATAAATTATGTATATTATATTATGTAATTATTACTATGTATTTTTTCCTTTCAAATTTTGTAATAACTAATGTAAATTTTAAAATAAAAGAAAATAAACTCCAAAATTGAAGCTTTAATTTCAAAAACTAGTGATAGAAACATATGTCTAGTAGATAATGTAACAACGCACACAATATTGAAGGAAAAGGAATTATTCATAACTTTCTCACTAATTGAAGTTAAAATAAACACCATATTATGATCAATAAATCTGATTAAAGGCTCTAGAAAAAGCCACAATTTTGTTGAAAAATGGACCAAATTAATCATCAATGATGCACTATATTTAAGTAGATCTAACAAAAATCTACTTAATTTTAAAGATATATAAAATAATAGTTATTATATTGAAACCATGAATGAAAATAGTGCAGAATATCTTTGTATAACTAATAATACCTTTGGAAGAAGGCATGTACTAGAAACATTGTGTGTTTTATAATCTAGAGTATATTATACAATCATAAAAGCAGTTGAAACCTATGTAGTATCAAACCAAAAGTTTTTTGATCCAAAAATTTATATGTTTTGGCATGACCGTCTAGGTCACCCAAGATCTACAATAATGCATAGAATTATTAAAAATTCACATAGACATGCACTAAATAATTACAAGATTTTACTATCTACTGAAGAATTTTATATTACTTGTTCTTAAAACAAATTAGTAATATGATCATCTCTCTCTAAAATTGGAGTTAAATCTCAATCATTTTTACAAATGAGTCAATGGGACATATGTGAACTTATTCATCCATTAAATGGGTCATTTCATTATTTTATGGTCTTAATTGATGCATTTGCATGATAGTCTCATATTTGTTTATTACCAACTCGAAATGTTGCATTTGCTAAATTGTTAACACAAATTATCAAATTAAAGATACATTTATCAAATTTAAATACATCGCCGTTGGAAATGAAGTAAAACCTGGCGATAGTTTTGCCCAGTTTCTTGTTCCAGCCATGCAAAATATCCAAAATGCCATTGTTGCAGCTGGTCTTGGAGGTCAAATCAAAGTCTCCACTGCAATTGAAACTGGAGCCCTTGGAGAATCCTATCCTCCATCAAAAGGTTCCTTCAAGCAAGACTATCGACCAATTCTTGACCCAATCATTCGTTTCCTCAATGCCAACCCAGGCCCGTTACTGGTCAATTTGTACCCCTATTTCAGTTATGCTGGAAACCCCCAACAAATCAGTCTTGACTATGCACTTTTCAGATCTCCAGGAGTTGTAGCTTCTGATCCTCCATATAGCTATAGGAACCTGTTTGATGCCATCCTGGATGCTGTTTACGCCGCACTTGAGAAAACTGGTGGAGGCTCATTGGAAATTGTGATATCGGAGAGTGGGTGGCCGACGGCTGCTGGTGTTCAAACCACTATAGATAATGCAAGAACTTACAACCAGAATTTGATTAACCATGTCAAGGGAGGAACGCCCAGGAAGCCTGGAAAAGCAATTGAGACTTACTTGTTCGCCATGTTTGACGAAAATAACAAGAATCCGGAGTTGGAGAAACATTGGGGACTATTTTCTCCCAACAAGCAGCCTAAGTATCCAATTAATTTTAACTAGTTGGATTTATAGACAGCACAACTATGCAAGGAATAAGTCATTTCTGGCATGTGCGTCTTTTCTAAAACTTGTATTACTTAATAAAAATATGAATAAGTGCATTTCTTACTTGCACCCCCAACCTCCCCAACCGAGAAAAAAATAATGGAGGGCTATGTAGCTGAATTTTCTTCCTGTCTGAAGGCAAATTGATCACTAAATAAATTACTTGATTGTTAATTCCTATGCCCTGATTTTTGCTTATGCGAGCCTTTTCTGATTTCAGATCATAGTCGTGCTAACTAAACTGGTATTACAAGTTCACAAAAATTCTAGCTGCCGGCCTATTTTCTTATTATCTTAATATCAAACAGTCCAAAGCACACATCAGCTCTTATTACGGCTATAAAATCCTCTAAATATGCAAACATCAAGCCACCAACGTACGTTATATTCAAATATAAGCATAATTATATAAAATAAGAAGCTATTTTATCTTGTAGACATTCTTAGGAGTGTTATATAGACTAATGATATGACTGAAGATAAACGCAACGTTTTGTCACAAAATTAAAATCCACAAACGAGTGGATATCAATCTCTCCGACTTATCTAAAAAAATCTTAATATCTAGGTGTCTCACCCATTCTAAGAGCTAAGTTAATTTCATAATAAAAACATATTAGTCGATATGGTGGTGCACCATACTATAAGTAAGTTCATAGACAAAATTCCAAGTAAATTTATAAGATTATTCCTAAATATGATTCTAAATTTCATCAAAAATCTTGTCTAAAGTTCTATAAAATTTATAGAAATCTTTCTTATGAAATAAGTCATTAACAAAAGATTAAATCAACATAAAAAAAAAAAAAGGAAATATTACATATCTGGTGGATTTTCCACCGCATGCAATAAAATTGGAAAACTATCATGGGAATGCATTTAATAGATGATGGGCTCATCAATTGTACTATCTTGCTAGGGGGAAGAAAAGTGTGGCTAACAAACTTTGACAGCGTTTAATGCTCTTCATTATGTTAAGATAAGATATCTTGGTCAAGCAATTGTTTTTTATTGGTTGTAAGGTTGTGAAAATCTAGTATAAATAGTCACTTCACCCTTTGCTTAAGTTAATTTCTAATCTATGAAACTTTCAGATCCTCTTCTCCTTTAATGCCCGGCTCCTTACTTCCGTTTCTTCTCAAGCATCATAACAATTTCTATTACATATATTTTATCTTTCATTTGACAATCATAAAGTCTTACAAATATATTTATAACGAGTAATATTATGTGTATCTACTTTAGATACACAAATATATATACATTCATAGGTGTCATCATATGATTAGTTATTATTTTATTCTTAATTCAAAATCATCCAATCACATGATAACACATATAAATGTGTATACATTTGTGTATCTAAAGTGGGTACATATAGTTTTATTGATTTATAACACGGTATAAATACAATCTACTCAAGTATATCATAATATTAATAATCTTTCAATTATATTTTTATTCTGTTTATATGTTACAAATATGAATATCCTAATTATGATATTTTTTTATTTGTAAAATATAAATTATTGATGTTTTAATTATTGCTATCTTGTATTTAATTTTCCATTTATAATTTTATCATATTTACAATTCAAAGTTTGTAAAATCATGAATCTAAACTTAAACTCATGAATATATCATAAATATGGACTTGAAGTCCTAAATACCATATAAATATTTATTTATATTATAATAATGCTATCCGATTTGTAAAATAAAGTTTACAAAATCACGAGAATGTATATATGGATCTAAAGTCTCAAATTTCATCAAAGTATTTATTATAACTATATCTCATTTGCAACCTGAGGTTTGCATAAGTTATGAAAAGAATGAAATTGAAGTCTAAAATATTATTTAAGTTTTACATATTATAATATTATGAATATTAATTATAAACCCAGAAATTTTGTGAATACGAGACAAATATGAACCTAAAGTTCTAACATAATTTTTCTTTATCATATTATTAATATTATTACTTTCATTAACTTGCCGTTGGTGAAAATGGGAAACCTTGTAAATCTTTAATATGATGCCCTTCGATTAGATAGAGAAAATTACGCTGAATAAGCCCTGGATACAATTCTTCATTTAGAATCTATGAGCTTTGGAGAAATAATAAAAGGAGAAAATAATGCATCCCAATAGGATAAATCTAAGGATACTATTTTCCTTCATCACCACATCCATGAAAAATTACAAGCAGAATATGTAGATATTATGGATCTACTAGAGTTATGGAGAACCTAAAAATAAGATTCAAACATCAAAAATCACACTGCCAATGGCATAATATGAATGGACTCATTTATACTTACAAGATTTTAAATCTATAAGTGAATATAACCTACAATGTTTAGAATAGTCTCTCAGATGAGATTATATGGGGAAAAAATAACCGAAGAAGACATGTTAGAGAAAACTTTCTTCACATTTCATCCCTCAAAGATGCTCCTATTGTAGCAATATAAGGAAAACAAATTTTAAAAAATATTCTGAATTAATATCCTTTTTATTGGTGGTTGAGCAAAACAATGCATTGTTATTGAGAAACCATTAGACATGTTTCATTGGCACTGCACTATTCTTTGAAGTGAATACAACTACCAGTAATAGTTATTGTGGGCACAGACAAAGTCTTGGACAAAATAAGTTTCAATCCAAGGGTAGGCCTAATAGAAAATCTTTCCACCATAAATGGACAAGAGATGAAGTAAAACAGGACAGAGGAAAACTGATACAAACTAAACCACAAAATTATGAAAGTAAATGTTATAAATGTGGTTTCAAAGGTCATTGGTCATATACCTATCATGCGCCTAGATATCTGGTAGATTTATACCAAGCATCTATAAAAAATACAGATAAGAAAATCAAATCAAATTATGATAATAATTTGGATCTTGTCAATCTAAAGAACTTTGATATTTTAGAATTTCTTCAAGATTAAGAAATTATGTATATTATATTATGTAATTAGTACTATGTATTTTTTCCTTTCAAATTTTGTAATGACTAATGTAAATTTTAAAATAAAAGGAAATGGACTCCAAAATTGAAGCTTTAATTTAAAAAACTAGTGATAGAAACATATGTCTAGTAGATAATGTAACAATACACACAATATTGAAGGAAAAGGAATTATTCATAACTTTCTCACTAATTGAAGTTAAAGTAAACATTATATTATGATCAATAAATCTGATTAAAGGCTCTAGAAAAAGCCACAATTTTGTTGAAAAATGGACCAAATTAAACATCAATGATGCACTATATTTAAGTAGATCTAACAAAAATCTACTTAATTTTAAAGATATATAAAATAATAGTTATTATATTGAAACCGTGAATGAAAATAGTGTAGAATATCTTTGTATAATTAATAATACCTCTGGAAGAAGGCATGTATTAGAAACATTGTGCGCTTTACAATCTAGATTATATTATACAATCATAAAAACAATTGAAACCTATGTAGTATCAAACCAAAAGTTTTTTGATCCAAAAATTTGTATGTTTTGGCATGACCGTCTAAGTCACCTAAGATCTATAATAATGCATAGAATTATTAAAAATTCATATAGACATGCACTAAATAATTACAAGATTTTACTATCTACTGAAAAATTTTGTATTACTTGTTCTTAAAACAAATTAGTAATATGACCATCTCTCTCTAAAATTGGACTTAAATCTCAATCATTTTTACAAATAAGTCAATGGGACATATGTGAACTTATTCATCCATCAAATGGGTTATTTCATTATTTTATGGTCTTAATTGATGCATTTGCACGATAGTCTCATGTTTGTTTATTACCAATTCGAAATGTTGCATTTGCTAAATTGTTAACACAAATTATCAAATTAAAGATACATTTATCAGATTATTCATTTTAGTCAATACGGCTAGATAATGCTAGTGAATTTACATTCAAGATATTTGATGATTATTATATATCTATGGGGATTGATGTTGAACATCTAGTTCTGCAGGTCCATACTCAGAATATATTAGTTGAGTCTCTTATCAAACCACTTCAGGTAACTGCATATACTTTATTATTAATAACTCAATTATCAACTTTTATGTGGGGACATGCTATATTACATGTTGTAATGTTAATTCATTTGTGACCTTCTTCTTATTATCAATATTCTCCTCTATAGTCGGTTCTTGGTCGCCAACCTAATATATCTTATTTGAGGATATTTGGTTATGTTATATATATTTCTATTGTATCTCTTCAATGCATAAAAATGAGGCCCCAACATCATTTGAGAATTTATATTGGATATAATTCATTATCTATTATCAAGTATCTGAAATCATTAATGGGTGATCTTTTTATTGCACGATTTATAGATTGTCACTTTGATGAGACAACATTCCTATTTTTAGGGGAAAAGAAAATACCTCCTAAAGACATGAACTTGTTTGGTACGTACCTACCATATCTCATTTAGATCTTCACACATCTTAAAGTGAAACTGAAGTACAAATGATAGTATGTTTACAAATTATTGTCAATCAAATGCTTGACGCATTTATAGATACAACAAAAGTGACAAGATCACACATACTAGCTAACACACTTGTAAGAATTAATCAAAGTCATAACTGATTAATCTATTGCACACCAAAAACATGGTAAACCTGTTAGAGCGAAGGATATTGTTCCTCAAAAAATAAAAGAAAATAATTAAATAGAAATCAATCATGACGATCTACATGTATGCACTTTATTAGTCACGATTGTCATCCCTTTTTTACAATTGTGCATCCATAGCGCCTAATGACCATGCATCTTTTTAGTATTGTAACTTTGTACATCTTTAGTCTAATGACCCTACACTATATCAATTGCATGCATGAGTGTACACTTCCTTATGCAAAACCTTGTATCCTTACACATTATACACGACATTATAATCTTTCAAACAGAGATACGAAATATCATATAAATCCATTTACTACATGTTTCACTTAAAGACCCAAATTGATAAAAAAAATTGGTCAAACCAAGGAGCAAAAGCTTCTTCCCTAACAGAATCCTCCCCTCTACCCACTCATAATCTACCATGTGTTCCAAATGAATGGCTAGGATCATTCTGTTTCAGACCAGCTTCTTTAATCCCCAGATTGCCCTTCATCCTGTTAATCTTTGAATCCTCAGCTGAAAGCTTCTTTGGATCATCTCCTCCTTCCTTCTCTAGGCCAGCTTCCCCTCTGCTCTTCTTGGGCCTACGAAAATACACTTTGGTAATCAGGCCTCTATCAAACATCTTCATCTTTAAGACAACCTCTAGATGCAAACATAAATGAACCAAGTATTTATGCATATGAAGATCTTCATTTTTCTATTTTTTTTCCATTTTTTTTTGGTTGAGGGTTCATAAATATAATACCAATGTGGTTGAATTTTTCCATTTTTTTTTTTTATAGATACCTAAAACCATTAACTGCATGAAACCTACAACTATAAATTTGAGGAATGAAGGATTTGAGTCAAGAGAAGCATAATATATTTTTGTTTGAACAGAATATGAGTTTGTATAGTTCAGTTGGATGTTGTTTTTCTTTTTTCTGATATGAGTTTCAAATAGATAATTATGTAGTTATGATGTTGGATGTTGTTTTATTTTCCTTCTGTTGAATATAAATCAATTTCAGTTGTATGGTCTATGTTCTGTTCAATATCAGATCTATTCATAAATTTAAATTGAGCTAAATTACATGGAGTTGCAATTCTGAGATTTTCTTGCTTTCTCATGTTGATAAATGGAGTCTGACCTAAATATACTGAGTGTGAGCTGTAGTTAGCATGATTTCTAGATTGAATTGCATCTGCTACATAATTTCTGCCCAGGTCTATTCTGTCAAGGTCTGCTTCTAGATTTAATTGCATTTGTTGCATAGATGGTTTCTATCCAGTCTGCACATATGTTTTCTGCCCAATCTGCATGTATGGTTTCTGTCCATTCTGCATGTATGCTTTCTATCGAGTCTGCATAAGGGCATTGGTCCATATAGTTTCAGTCAACTCTACATGCACTCTGTATAATGGTAGTGTAGGTTATATATTAGGTTATATAATTAGCACGTTTCATGAAAATTAGCAGGATTAAGCAAATTTTATGCAAAATTAACAGATTCATCAAATTTGGCAGGTGCATGAAATTAAGTAGATCCACTAAATCTGGAATCGATGAAAATTAGCTTAATTACAAAGCATAGAATTCAGAAACAATAATATGAACAAATCTAATTAAAGTGTTGCTAACACATGTAGAAATTTGCTCATAACATAATTAGGGGTAAAATTGTAATTTAATATTCAATTACATATTTAATACATTATTTATATATTACATTGAAGGGCATTAACATCATTTTACTTGTTAAAGATAAAATCGTTATTTTATATTTAGAATAACAAAAGTTATTAATAAAGTTGTCTAATAAATGAGTATTTAAATTTTCAATAAATAATAAATAATGGATGAGAATAGGCGGGAATAAATCTTTTGGCCTTGTTAATAATTGTTAATATTTTAGTTATAATTAAACTATTATAGGATTATCATTTTCGTTTCTCTCTTTTTTTTTTTTTTTACCAAAAGCCCAAAGTATTATTCCCACCCAAGGTTCAGAGTATTCTCAAACTCTCGTATATGTGAAATTTCAAAAACTTAAATACTCACCTATTATTCAATTTCTGTTAAAATTCTCTGTTAATAGTAAGGATAAAATCATTATTTAACAAATAATACTAAAAAAATAAAATTTTATCTTATTTTCACCCATTAGTTTTAAAAAATAATAATTTTTCTCAAAACCTAAGTTTTGAAAAGTCACAATTTCCCCCTTTTAAGTTTAACTCAAAAACTAACCAATTTTCCTATGACAAAATCCACTCAGGCCCCCTTCTCCGAGATTGACGACCTTCAATGGACGTTCTTTGTCACTCTTGATGATAGAAGGACCGATGGATTCAACCGTTCTCAGTCAAATCTCAACAAATCTTATCCATCTTCAATGAACGTAAAAGCAGTAGACTTTTTAGCCAAATCTCATTCATTGTCAGCTCTTGAAATGAAAGGTCTATTGTCGGCTCCCTAAACAAAACTTCTATCATTGTCAACTCTTGAAATGAAACGATTGGTGAACACAAGCGACCGACGAAGACAAATCTTAGTCGATTCTTAGTAGATCGAATGGGTTATGTTGATGCTCGAAGGAGATACTGATCTGAAGGGAGAGAGTGCTCCGTGAGAGAAAGATGAAGCTGATCTTTACTGGTGTGACTGTGATGCCGACACATTCTAGTTGTCGGTAGAGATGAAGATGGAAAGAAAGCCCTAATAGGGGGGAAAGGGTAACTTTTCAAAAGTTAGGTTTTTAAGGAAATTATTATTTTTTAAAACAAATGGGTGAAAATGAGATAAAATTTTATTTTTTAATATTATGTATTAAATAATGATTTTATCCTTATTATTAATAGGTAATTCTAACAAAATTTAAATAATAGGTGAGTATTTAAATATTTAAAATTTTATAGGTATGAGTTGAAGGCACACTAAACTTTCGGTCTCTTGGCCTTTTCCAAATAATAGATCTAAGCTTTTCCAGTAAAGCAGTTTTCCGTATCGATGTGCACATTTCTAATACATTTTTCCTTCTGTATAATTTCTGAGATTAAATTTCACATAGAAGAACATAATTTTACTCTATTTTCAATTTTGACTTCATGCGTTTTTATTGAATCAGAGATGGATCTCTCCGATCAAAGAAAAAGATGAGGCAGACATTCAAAATCATTTTCAAATCCTTAAAGCTTTACAGACACATTGCATGATTTTTCAGTCACAATCATGGCCGTAGCCTGGAGTCTTCTCTTTTGGCTTCTCATGTTTTTTATGAACTTTGCCTTCATCGTTTCAAGTTTCTATCAGGTATTATTAATTGAATTTCACTAGTGCTTTTCGTTATTTTTTAAACCTAAACCGAGCTTTTGAAGGAGGATAGGGTTCTGAACTGAAGTTGTTTGTGTTTACTTTTCGAAAAATGACCTGAGTAAATCTTTTAATTACGTTTAGTTTATAATTATTTTTTGTTTAAAATATCTGAATCTAGAAGTTTTGTTCGGTTGAAGAGAAAATTATAACAATGAAGGAAAAATGTAGATGTGAAGTTTAATATTTTTCTTCTTTCAGTTTCCATAGCATTGAAGCAGTTGAAATTCTAATATTACATTGTTTATTTTTACTGTTTTGTTAATCTAAACCATAATGCTTACTGTTTTCTTGATCTGAAGTCTTATGCTACTGTCTGTTTGCTGAGAAAAGTGAGGAAAATGAAAAAGAACAGGGATTCCAAGTTTAAATACGACTTTTTTAAAAAGTTTTTTCTCAGAATATAATCTCTCTAAAACGCAATATTGCATCCTGTTTGTATCCTTTGTATAATCAAAACTCTTATGGCTAATTCTGCTGTTTGGTTGCTGAGAAAATGGAGGAAACTGAAGATTTGGACACTGGTTTTTCAGTTCTGTCACAACACATCTCTCCAAATGGTGCTACTACATTTTCTTGGCCATGTTCTTTTTTTAACCAAACCCAACTGTATTTTCTGGTCTCTCAAATGAAGGAAAACATGGATTTGTAGTCTAATACTGATTGTTTAGAATACACGAGAATTAGGGATTGAATTAACCTTCTTTTTTTTTTTGGCTTTTAAATTGAGAAAAAGGGAAACTCGTTCAATGGAGATTTGAGGTCCTGTGATGGCATGGATTCTTTTTCTCCCTTTGATGAAGAATTCAATTTAACTAATGACTAATGATATTGCAAAATTATTTTAAGAAAAGAAGAGGGAAAAAAAAAACATTTTCTTTCAAACCTTACCCTTCTTGCTATCTTAGTTTGATTTCTTTAGAAGCTAGTCAGGGCTTTTTTGTTGATATTTGAATTTGTTAAAGGTTATCTATATTATATCTACGGACTCAAATAGGTAGGTTTTTGAAGTTGAATATACATGAAGTAACATTCTCATTGCTTTCTTTTTTTTTTTCTGGTTTAAGGTGTAGTATGAGTGTTTTGCATTAGACACTAGTGGGAGATGAGGTGATATCCTAGTTGAAGTAGAAGTGCACTCTTTACTTGAGTCAGCCAGTAAGGCCCAAGCCAATTTGAGGGGCTTAATTAGGAAACAGTTAACCTAATGTCTACACTCTACTCAATCATAATACTCAGGTTAGGGTCAAAGCTTCCTGATGGCTTAATATAGCCCCTGATGTGTTTTTTTATTTTTTATTTTTTGGGAAGTTGGGTTGAATGAGATGACTCAATCATCTACTTGATGAATGATCACTAGCCAAGTTGTTTGATACAACCAATGATCTTTCATCAAACAACCTAGCTGATGACTTTTTATAGGATAACATGGCCAACATGGCTTTTCATGCAATTCAATTACCGATTTCTTGTCAAACAATTCAGTGATTATACTTATCTTCTTTTTATCTTTCTGTATATGAGGTAAATTATCATATAAATGGAAAATTCTAGTTTTTACCTGTATCATTAAGTCCTACAAGCATTAGAGAAAACTTATCGATTTACTTCCGTTGCCTAAATGTCTTGTTTCTTTATTTCTTTATTTATTTTTACAGTTTTACATTCATATATTAGCACCAAACCCATAAACTCATGATTACATACACAAATACTCCATACAACCACACACATGGGAGTGAATGACTGGGATTGTAGTGAGGTCATGCTCAGTATGTATGGTACTAAATCTCACACTTCAGGTCTCTAGTCAAATTTATCTGAAATTTTGCATGATCTTTGTAGCTTTTGTGCCTATTGGACTTGGAGGGTGACCATATGAATCCTTTTGAAGCATCAGCTCACATCAATTTCTGGGTTATGAAAGAGTTTCTTCTGCATGGAGTATTCTGCATTCTTCTACTTGTTACAGGGCACTGGCTCATATTTCTTGTTGCAGTTCCCCTTGCTAGCTATCATGCACTTCTGTAAGTATTTTGTCTCTTTAGTATGTAAGGGACTACAGTTAGAGAGTGTTTCTTTCCTTCATTCTAAAATTGTTGTAGATCTCAATATTCATCTGCACCAATCTTTCCTCTTCAACAAGATTAATTTGTTAAAATATTCCATCTCGGTCAACATGTGACAGTTCCCTTTCCCAGTTTTGATTTAAGAAGTATGCTTGCTAGATGCCAGACACCAAAATGCTGAATTATAAGATATGAACTTTATCAATATATGCTTTGTAAGCACTATGAATTTGATTGGTTAAGAGTTTTGACCAAAACTCCCAACATCTGTTTCTCTGAGAAAATGCATGAACAAATTTAACCTAGTTTTTTAAATTTGATGAACTGAAAGAAGTTATTGTTGTTGTTCTGGTGAAAGTGACCATCTATGACTATCTTTATTCTTTGTGTATCACCATTCAATTTCCATAGTGTAACTGGAAATCAAGGACTTATGTTATTTTAACTGGCCAGTCTGTCCTTAGGTGTTTCTTCTCTGAATTGCTATGTCAATCCTGTATTGACTTTAAGAATAATGAAGCTTCTTATGCATAAATAAATGCCCCCAATTTTCTCCCATCATTCTTTTAATCTTGGACTTTAGATTTTGATGAAGGCAAATGTTTTCCCGATAACAGGATAAAGAAATGAAAAAACAAAATGTCCCTTGATCCTTGGTAGTCACTATCTGGACATGTCCAGATGGCAATATGGCAGGGTGTCTATGGAACATCTGTTTGGCAAGCTTGTGTTCTTTTGGTAACTATATTACATGTTCCTTAAGTTGATTGTACTTTTTAACTATGGTGAATTGGCAATCTAGGTCATGTATAATATTGTCACTGCTCACAAACTAGGATCTACAAAAAATTTTTTGTGAATTTTCATCATCACCTGGTTTGATCGGAGTTCTCCCGTGCTGCTTGCTACCTCCACCTCTTTCCCACATCATCGCCAGCCCCTTTGCCATCTCCATCTGTCCACTCCACTAGCTGGTCAGGATTTCACTTCAGGTCTCCTGTTCATCCTCTTTGCTAATTTGTTTAATTGTGTTCGATTAAGTAGAATTGGGTTTCGGTTTTCTGCAATTTGTTTGTGGTTTGATTTTTGGACAATTTGTGTGGACTTGTTCGTCTGATTGAATTGCATTTGCTGTAGTGTTTGATTGGAAGACTGGTTGATGGGGGATCTCTTTCGGTTGTCTGTAAGGTGTTCAAAGAAAGTCCTGTGTGAAAGGAAAATCTGAGTGCACATGAACTAGAAAGTGTTTGATTGAAAGAATCAAACCAGGAGATGATGAAAATTCTACAGAAAATTATACATTACCACTAATCCCTAAACATATTGTCACGAACTAGGATCTACATAAAATTCTACTTGTTAATTCACTGATCGAATTATTTGGGATAATGCTCATTTGGAAGAGGGCATGCCTGATCAAACTTGCTTCTATTGCTGAAAATATTTAATTTTGATCTGATTTGCTGGAGCCTTAATATTTTGATTAATTGGTTGATAGCATAAAAGTAAGAAAGAATTGTACAAGTAATAATATTGTCATAAATGAATGATTTCACTGGAAAATATGCTGTGGTTCCATGATAAACATGTGATGAATCAATTTTTGACAAATGAGAATTAATCCTTTGTTAGTCTTCACCTGACATAATATTATCAGTAAGTTTCTCAATCTTTGTAGACATGGCTATGCTTAAGCAGATGGTTTCCTGACAGCTTTCTGTCTGTTTATTTAAATTGCATCCAGATTCTTGTGAGATTATGATTCATTTTATATCCATACAAACGAATGTCTCAGGTATATGAAGCGGCAGCATCTTGTTGATGTAACCGAAGTTTTCAGAAATCTTAAGGGCGAGAAGAATCTTCGACTCTTCAAGCTTGGATTCTACGTGGTTTTCTTTGTCATAGTTGTGTTCAAGTATGTTGTTTACTTTATGCAAAAATATCATTATTGCTTGTTTAGATACACTTTCCTTTTAAATATCATTATTGCTTGTTTAGATACATTTGCTTTTTCTCTGTGTATTTGGCTTGTGTTATTTTTTCTAATCAACGTTTTAACTGTGGTTTGGGTGTAGAGTTATTGCTATTGGCAAAATTTTGGTCGAGCATTTGGAGTTTGGAGACATGCGCTCTTTTTTAGAATTCTAGAGTCTGTTGTTTTGGTTTATTGAATGTATATAACCCAATGCTACTTTGAAGTAGTGCAACATTTACATTCGCTCATACAAGGAACTTACAATTTTATTTTTTTTTAATTTGGCATACAGGACTTACATTTTTGTTTATATCATTCTTACAATTTTACTAGCTTTTCTTAAACTATTTTACTTGGTTGTGGCTATTTCAAAATTTGACAATAACCTTCATGTTATTTATAATTTCCTTATACTGCTCTGGAAACATTTGAATTTCAGTAATAGAAGCCCTTGGTCTCTTAAATCTGATAATTATTGGGTTGATATTATCATGGTTATGAAATGCTCATGAGGAACCTTAAGAATAATTGTTATAACTGTTGTCACCTTAATATGGTTGAAGCTTCCTCGATTAAGAAGTCTTGTGTTCCTGTCCCCATTTTGTTAAATTTTAAATTATTACTCATCATACAATGGGCTAGTGATTAGATCCATATGTGTGTTTGTGTTTGTTTGAATCAATTCGGCTATGTGTGTTTGCTTGCGTTTCATGCAAAAAAGTGATTCAAAGTTAAAAATTCTATTGGATGCTTTTCTACAAGTTTAAGCTTTTGGGCCAAGCTTGCTTAATAATTGTCTGTGCATGCTCTATCCCATTTGAAGCAATGATATTGACACATGTTGATCTTATGTGTTCATGTTTGGATTCCAAGAAAGCACTTATGGGATGGAACTATAATGAAATTTAAATGTAAGGATTGGAATATTTTACCGAGTGGTTTAATTGAAATCACATGGGGTTTGCATGTTTGTAAATCATTGGCTACATTGAATGGGCGGTTCCAAAATTTTGAATAGTGGAAGGATCTTGTACATTTTGGTAAACTCCCAAGTGATTTATGAAATATTAATCTTAGAGGATTAATCTTTTAGTATATGAGATACATTAAGATGGTAGAATCTGTAAATTCGTAAAATCATATAGATTTGGAAGCTAGTCTCATGTGATTAGTTTTGTTCTTGTATATATCTGTAACATAGGGAGAAAAGGTACAATATTGTTTCTTTTATTTCTTTTTTTTGGATGCTGGCGGCTTATGGATAAAAGGTATCATTTGTTCCTGCTTTATGCCTAGTTTATTTTTGGAATTATTCCATGATTTGTCATAAACTCCATAAAAAACTGTTGACTTTTTAATTTTTTTTAGCCTTTCTTTTTTTGTCATTGATCTAATAATGCCTGCTTGTTAATTTCTTTACCTCTCTCAGGGGTAAGTAAGAGGGAAAGAAAGGCTAATGATAACTTGTAATTTGCAGCCTTGCGATTGCAACTTTTGAAGCTGTCTTGCATGAATGATGACCTACATTACATATATATTAGCTCTCGACCACACCAGCGGTACGGTAACCACGCCTCACAAATCTCTATCATATAGTTTTAATCCATGCAAAAAATGAAACCATGGCTTACAGGAATAGATGAGTTAGTTTTTACTGGTTGAAATGAGTTTTACCAAATTGTTGTCAGGTTGGCTAGCCTTTTTATGTGTCAATATCTCCATTGTGATTTGGGTTATGGAAAATGCGAGAACATCTATCTGTCTTGGAGAGTAATTTAAGCGGATGCAACATTTCATTGTTGTTTCAATGGAGTCATATCCAACCTTTCTTTTTTTTCTTTTTTTTAAAACTCTTTTTAATCGAAGTTTTTTTTCCTTTCACTCTTCTTTTGCTCTTTCTGGTTCATGTTCTCTCAGATTATACATTGGCAAGGGTTGACAATGCATACAATTAATCACTGTTGAGCTGGGAGTTTTATTTATCATAGATTTAATGTTCCATAACTTTAATTTAAATTAGTTTAACCTTGATATGCTTTGGCTTTCCATTAATTCATTTTTCTTCTGCTTGTTCATTAATACATACCAACAACTGCGTGTTCATGGGATAAGTGTGGATGGCTGAAAATATAAATTTGTTCCTTCTGGTGCCCGTTTGGGTTTTTTCTTTCAATGGGAAGAGTGGTCAATCAGGTCGCACGGTAGAAAAACCCAGCATAGAAGGGTTCAGCCCGCCACTGTGACACTGTCAGATGACCACCTATGCAAGTTATTCGATTCATCTTGATGGTTAAACATATAAAAGATAGTTGTCTTGATTCAAGTGTCTAATAAGTCAAGAAGATATAATTAAAAAAAGTAAGTTTATTAAGATGTTATCAATAAAATAAAGAATTTTGTTTAATTAGATAAGAGAATTAATAATACAAAATAATTTAATATCATTTAAAAATATAACAATTTTTAATTGTATTAGTTTGTTGGGAAATTTTTATTAATTAATTTAAATATTTCATTGGGGGGATCGATTTGCCTTATATTTTTGGTGGGCCAGTCTGGTCTGTTATTGTACGAGCCCTCCGGTCCACTGATGCTTCTAGACTGCAAGCCCACTTTTCCCTTCTATATACCTTTTTCTAGGGGCAAGAGGTTTGGCTACCTGGTTGAAAAATAAAGGGTTGAAATTGGTCAAATCCTAAAAGTAGGAATCAGCACCGATAGGTTTGGTTTCTCCCTAAAGCCAACCCTATCAATTCTGGTTTCGGTTTTGATTTCGATTCCGATTCTTGCTTATTACAATGGAAAGGCCAGATCAAACAAACTAATCAGTTCATTCTTCGGACAAGACAGTCAATAATCATAGTGCCAGGTAAAGTAACTGTAAATTACAACGAAAACTGAAAAAAAAAAAGATTGTAAATTTCATTAATAAAGCTAGTGTTTTTGTGCCAGTTAATGAAGTGAATTAGTGTTACACCGTGTCACTCCTGAAAGGATATAGACCAAACAGTAATTACCATAAAGCATTTGGATATATATATATATATATATATATATATATATATATATATATACACATTTATATATATCATATGATTAAATAAATTTAAATTAATAATAAAATAATATTTTATTATACGGTAACACATATAAATATATATATATTTGTGTATTTAAAATAAATATTATTTTTAATATTTATTTAAATAGTTTATTAGTTTAATTATCAGTTAGATTGAATCATATTTTTTATCGGAGCAACATCTAATCTGACTCAAAAAACATTACCACACGGGTGATATGTCATCTTCTTTAATGACTGGTTGTTCGGAGTATTCAACTTGTTTTGCAAGAGCAGAATTCTTGGGTTGAGAACTTCGTTATTATTCTCCGGATCAAAACGACATGTTGTTTTGTCCCTTCCCTCGCCTTTTCCTACATCTTGGATTTTTTATTTTCATTGCCAGTCAAGTGACCTTTAAAGGCTTCAATGGCTTGGTGAATGAGGTCTCTCTGGATAAGAATCCCACTTGAAGCAGTAACTGGTATAGCAATTGGAATTTGCCGGTTCCCTTTCTACGATCATTGATTCCAAGGCAATTGAATACTCCACAGTTTCAATTTCATTCGAGTAATTTGCTCACTCCATTGTTTATATGAATTAGAGAATTAAGACTTATTGGTAAATTTGCCATTGTCTTTCTTTTGTTCATCATAATATGGGTTTTAGTGTGGTTAATAATTTTAGTTATTTTTTATTTTTACAGTACAAATCAAATTATTATTTTTTTGTTTACATAATTATAGTAAAGTTTTTACTTTTTTGAGTAATTAATTGATCAACCAACCACTTAGAAATATAAAAAATGATCGACTGACTGATATAACATCCGACCAACCACTTATAAATATAAAAAGTGATTAATTAGATAATTGGTCGGTCTATCAATCACTTAAAAATATATAAACTTGTTTATAATTATATGGTGAAAAATATAATAGTTTTGATATGCATAAATAGAGTAAACAATGACTAAAATAATTAATTAACTAACTCATATTTTTATGCTATTATTATATCCTATGTATTTCAAAAGATGTAAGTTAAAAATATGAATTTTATGATTATATCTTGTGGTAGTTTTAGTTTTCATTGTGTGGCTAATCCATTTTCGCCACTTAATACTGTAGATATTTTAGAGTAATATTATATTGATAAATAAATTATATAATTTGATATGATAATATTTAATTAAGTGATGTTGAAGTCTGAAAAAAAGTAAATAATTATATCACTTAATCATAAATTATCACTTTCAGTTTATATAAATAAATTTATTCAGGTTATTTATTTGTATAATTTTAAAATTTGCAATACTTTAGAGCGGTTCAAACCGCCCTCAGCTTTTACAAAATGTCGTATACCCGACATAGTGTTGGTAGCTTGACAACAGGCTATCCAGATTCGGCTCATTTGAAAACACCATAGATGCCAGCATTCATTTTTCGGGTGAGGTGTGACCCGATTCAGTTGATCCGTCAGCTGTTGGGTTATTTTCGGGTTCGGGTACGGCAACTTGTCTTCGTATTTTTGTGGGCTTGGGCTACAGCAACTGGGTCTAATACTATATGGGTCACTTTCAAGTGGGCCTATTGTACACCAGCCAATCCATTTCCTTGATTATTATTTATTTCATTTTTGCTGTTTGGGAAATTTTTCAAATCATTAATGGTGGCTAGCTCAGTCACCAATCAGCATACCAGCTTCACTGTATAATTATTTTCATCATAAATTATAATCTTTTCTTCAGAATTGTGACAAAAATATTTTTGAATTAATTTCATGTAAAAGGTATAAAAATTAGATTCTGTATACACTAACACAAATATTTTTATAGAAATAAAAAAGAGGATATATTAAATAGGCCCAGTGGAAACTGAAACAAACGTTTGTCCCTGCCTATAGTGAAGGTGTATTAAGTTTCTGTCCTATCTTCCCTATAGATGATAATTTTACTTCGAATTTAAGATTTTTGACCTATATTTATTTCAATAAAAAAAAAATTCTCTGATAAAAATAAAAAAAAGAATGAGGATAAGAATATGGATAAAAAAGATCCCAATAACTAGGTATGAGCCGAGAACGAGAATACATATGTCCTCTTTTTGGCGTACCTTATCCCTATCTCACCCCATCCCTTTTTCAATCTTTTTATATTTATATATTTATTTAAAATACTAACATATATTTATAATTTTAAATTATTTATATTTTTTAAATTTATTTATATTATTTGTTGTGTATATTAAGATGGTTAACATATGTTATTTATAATATTAGAAATCGTGGGTTGGTTTTAGATTTAATTAATTTTTTTGTTTAATATGTTTATATTATATTTAAAGGGTATGAGGAGAAGATTTTTTTCACAAGTATGGAGATACAAATAGGGAATTTTTTCTCATAAGTATGGGTATAAAAAGAGAATTTTTCCCCTTAGAGACGGTGATTTCTTATTATCATTATAACGGGGTGAGAAATAGGATATTCTGCTTGTCATCCCTAATCTTGTCATTGATGTAGAAAGTTTAAAAAACTCAACAGTAAAAAAAAAAAATTATCCTTAGTTTAAATGACAATAGAGAGATTTCATACATAATAAAATGATATAAGTTTAAATCTCTTTTAATAATATTTTTAGATTAAATTTATGATTTATTTAGTATAATACTTATAATATCAGTTGTTAGATTCAAAATTTTACGTACTTAATATAATTATTTCAATTAAAAAAATGGATCAACTAAAATGAGTTTATGTTAAAATAATAATAATAAAAAAAATGGCCCACTTTAGATCATGGCGTTTTAATCTCTATGGCCTATGTACTTTGGTGGTCCTTTTTTAATATATATTCTATCAATTTATGAAATCTTTTTATTACTATTTTCAGTAAATTTTATGTTTTTATTCAATTTAGATATATTATAATAATACTAAATTTTGTTTTTATTTGTATCATAGAAATACAAAATAATATTTTTTTTTTTTGAATAATGGCTGTAATCTTCCTAGATAAGTAAAAACAAAAAGTGTAATGTTTAAATATGGAGCTTATATCAAATGGGAAAGGAATTTGCAATTTTCAAAATTAAAAAAAAAAATTATTTAACTCTTCAAGAGATTTTAGTTAATTAATTCAGGAAAATCAGGTTAAAATGTAATTATAAACAAAACTTAGAATGGAAATTAATTTTATAATTTGTAACATGTACACAAATTAGTTTAGTAGTAAATATAAGGTCAAGAGACTTATTCCCACATAACGTTTAGTGAAAACTTCAATTCATATATGCTAATTTTTGAAAATCTAAATGTCTGTTTTTATATTAAAATTCATTGTTAGCGTTAAAAGTAAAAATATCATGTAGGTAAAAATATTAAAAAAACTAAAAATTTATTACATTTCTTCTCAAAGTTTAAAAACTAACAATTTTGCCTCATCTAAAGTTTGAAAAATAACAATTTTCCCCTTAGGATTTTATTCTCTAACAATTATTCTCTGACCAACTTTCTATACCTGTACGCCCTCTAGTCTACTAAAAGAAGACAGATTGTTGGCCAACCAAAGGTCAACTGATAATTTATTGGCCAAAGTCTGTGTGATCTATCTGTAGACTGACCTGTGCGAATTTACCAAATAACTTGCAACTCATATATACATCCATAAGTTATGCAAAGCGGTAACTTTCAAATAACAAATCATAACATCAACAATTCAACCTATCAAGGTGTTGGCCTAACATGCAATACATACATTTATCATCATCAACTCACATGGAATACTTAAGAAAACTCCTTTCTTAATACTTGTATATCAAAACCCTAAACATAGGAAACCAATTCACATCAACACGACTTTATCATTAACATTTTTGATAAAAATCACATTCAATCCATATCATTCTCATCTACACAATTTCGGTAGAAGAGGAACTCCTCACTCCACAGTTGAATGCATAACAATAGGTGGTAGGGAGATCTTATTGACCTCTAATCCATAGAAGTTGTAGTGCACAAATAAGCTCCCTTCTCCCTAAACTTTCTTTAACCACGTTGTTGAAAACGATCATTGAAACTATCCCAATGACACGTGGTCAACGGACTTCAACACTTTTCTCTTTCTCTCAATAATCGTGCATTTAAGGATAGGAATAATAATTCTTAAAACGCGATAACGTGTTTTTTATAATATTAAAAATGTGCAACATCACACACGAGCGTGTCTCACGTGATTTAAATTTTACGTGAAAATCAGCTTATCTGACTAACGTGACAACAACACACAAACACGACTTCACTATGCACAACCTTATGTCACTCAAAATTTATACTTAGACTTTCAAATCACATTAAATTATTCATATATCAAATAAACTCGTGCATGTATTTTACCTTTGAAACATACCTATGAGTATTACATCTCGGCTCTTGCCTTACGTTTCAATAACCATTTTATTGATTTGACATGAATTTAAAACATTAATGTTTGTTTGTAGAAATGAATTATGAGAGTAATTGCACTAATTTATTCATAGAACCTGATATGATAATATATGATTGCGTGATTTTAAAATAATAGAAAAATTAAATAATTGCATCACCAAACCACTTTTTGCGCAACTAAATTTGTATGAATGAGTTAGTGGAATTTATTTATATATGTAATTTTATTTTAATATTAAAATCATGTGTTTTCTTTGGTCATGACGTGTTATCAATCTTTGGATTTGTAACATTTTATTGTTGTTATTAGTTTGTTTATATATGTAGGAATTTGAATTTGATGAACATAACCAGTTAGTTGGAAATTAATGAGTAAAGTATCTTTCTAAATATATGCTTTGGGTTAACAGTATTGTAGGGTCGAGTTAGCCACAACCCAGTCTAGATTGACTTCGTATAATTTGGCAAGACTTATGTCTAGGCACGTCAATTGGGCCAGATCTAATGGAGGTTTGGCATAAAATACGAAAAAAAAGCACGGTATAAGAAAACCCGGGCCAGTACTATAGTGTGTCGAGCTAGGCCCATGGGCTTATTGGGCCGGGCCTCGGGTTTTAATATTAAACTCCTGGGTTGGCCTGATCCGACTCAATACTTTCTAAAAATAATTTTTTTTTCTTATTTTTGTTGGCAGAAGCAAGGCTTCTGCCTTGCGGCAGAAGGCTTCTCCTACAAGGCAGAAGCCTTAGCCTTTATTTAAATTTTTTTTTAATTAATTAATTATTTTTTATATAAACCCGTTCAATTTTTATTTATTTTCACTTTCATTTATAAATATCTCAATCTCAATTATTTCATTATATTTTCAATCTCATTTTCTCTTATCAATTCTCTTTCAAAAAATATCTGAATTCACAAATAATAATTCATTGTGTTTATAATTTTATTTTTATTTTAATTTTATCATTACAAAATATTACAAATGGATTAAGTATCAAATGAATTCAATCCATTTGAATATTATCATAGTATATATTTATTTATGTTTTATAATTTATACATTATGTAAATTAATTTATTTATACTATATTACAATTTATAATATTTTTCATCATATAACTACGGTATTCTTCCGTCATAAGTAAGCGATTATAAATAAAATATTCTGAGTACTGTTTTCAGTTTTAATAATTGAAAAATAATTTGTATTTAAAAATTTTAAATAAAAATTTTTTAAATATTAATTAAATGGGTCGGGCCGACCCATTTAAGACCCGTTTTTATATGGGCCAAGCCTTGGGCCTTTATATATTAATGGGCCGGCTTGGCTCGAAAGCCCATTACTGTTTGGGTTTCGGGCCCGACCCATTAGCCCAATAGGCCTAGCCTGAGCTAGCCTGACCCATTGACACCTCTATTCATGTCAGTTTGGTATAAAAAAAAAAAACCAAACTGTACTCCATACTATGATAAAAGGACTATGAATTAATAAGATATGGTAACTTAAAAATCATTAAAAATTAAAAAAATAATAAAATATTAATTAAAAAATTTATAATTTAGTGGATTGATTTACAAAAAGGTCATAAGAGCACAACTTTTGAAAGACTTTTAATTTGGGTAATATTTTATTATAAAAAATGAAATATTATCTTAAAAATAAATTAACTAATAGATTATTAAATATAAATGATTATTATATTTGATAAAATTTGATAAAAATTAGTAAGTATAAATAATTATTGTGTTTAATTAGAGGTAATAAAAAATAATAAAATATTATTTTATTTAAATATTCTTAATATAATTATTCTAAAGTATATTTTATATTATTTTTTATATTAATTAAAATTGAAAATATTTTAATTCTAAAAATTTAATAAATAAAAATAAAATTATAATAAAATTAAAATTATCTTGATAATTTTTTAATATCTAAAAAAAATAATAATTAAATTATCATTTATATTATTTATCATATTACTATTGATGATATAAAATTATGGTACATTTATCAAAAAACTTAATAATATATAATATAAATAATAAAAAATAAATTATTACAATAATTTTCTTTTGCGCCAACCAAACAACCCCTTGAGACCTTGAACCATGTCGCGACCCCAAGTATTTGCTAAATCGGTCTGACAAAAAAAAATCCAACAAGTGACAGACCACAACCTAACCCGACAGATGAGGCCGGTGGCCCGATCGGCCTGCCCACTGCCACCTCTGCAGTTTGGGTGAGAAATTAAAAAAAAAAAGAAAAAAACAGGTCAAATCCAATGCTGCCCGATCTTGAGTTTCCATCCCACTTCCTCTCTCTCTCTCTCTCTCTCTCTCCTGATCTCAACTAACCGTACCGTTGTAACTGTACTGAACACCAAGGCAAGGTCCTCTCTCGTAAAAAATGCCCCTATAATCACACTCAAACACCTACTCAACCCAGAAACAAACGTTGCTTTCTCTCTTCTTCAAATGGCTGAGAGAGACTGAGAAGTAATCTCTTACACACAAACAGAAAAAGCATCACATAAGCAACCCACATCCCCATTTAAACTCCTCCTCCTCCTTCTTTACGCAGCCAATTTCTCTCAACTTTTGAAGAATTTTCAGACCTACGTGAGTTTGTTGTTCCAATGGAACCCTCACTTGACCCAAACGCCCTCGATTCTTTCCAATTCAACCAAGAAATTCAACAGTTACTGACCCTACCACAAGAAAATGCAAGCTCCTTCACCGCACTCCTCGAGCTGCCGTCGTCACAAGCCATACAACTCCTCCATCACTCTCCTGAATCCAACGACTCTACTGCACCTGCGCCTCCTCATTCAACCAACCACGCGGTAACCGTCCATGCTCACCACACACCCTATCATTTGCCCGTTGGGGCAAACTTGACTTTTCCATCTAACATAGCCTTGGTTGAACGCGCCGCCAGATTCTCGGTTTTTGCAGACAGCATTAATAATGCTACTACTAATAAATATAATCATAAAAACAATTATCACTCGCCGGAAACTACGGAGTCGATGCCGTCAAATTCAAGCGCGAATATCTGGAAAGTAAAGGACGAACCAGCAGAATCAGACTCCAACAAACCCAATTCATCACCGCCGGCGGAGAAAAAGAGGTCGGTGAAGAGAAAGGAGCGCCAGAAGAAGGTAAATAAACAAGAGAGTTAGGGTTTCTAGTGTTTGTCTTTCAGTAGCTTTTAGCTGTAAATTAATTTCCGAGTTTGTGTTACCACAGGTCAAAGTGGCGACAAAGAAGAGGAAAAGCGGTGCAAACGAAAGCAGCGAAGATGCGGAGAAACTTCCATACGTCCACGTTCGAGCTCGTCGTGGTCAAGCTACAGATAGCCACAGCTTAGCAGAGAGAGTAATTATCTCAATAATTAGGCCTTGATTAATCAGTAATCTTATTAATTAGTGAGGATTAATTAATTGTTTTATTATATCAGGCGAGGAGAGAGAAGATTAATGCACGAATGAAGATTCTAGAGGAGCTGGTCCCAGGCTGCAATAAGGTTAGTTTGTAATTAGCTTAATTAATTAATAATTGGATTAATTAATTATAATTTGATTGATTAATTAATAATTTGATTAAGAATATTCTTTTCCTAAAGCCAAGACTCGGTAACGAATTGTCCTTGTCAAAGGAATGCTTTTGTTTAGTGGCATTACGGTAATTTCAAAATTTTAACCTTGATATTTGAGTAGAGTTTGTGACAAGTCCTTTTTAAGGTCAGCTTCGAAATGATGCTTCGGGACTTGCTTAAATGACGAAAATGCCCTTTCTGGGCATTAGACAAATATCGTAATAATGTGGGAGTGCTAGCTGGATTGAAGCCCTTGGGAGACAAGTATAGTGGACTTATGTTGGATCGGATTACTTTTTGGGTCCCATTTCATTGAAATAGAAATATTGATGCCTACAGAAAAAGGTCCATGGTACTATCTTCTTGTACAAGTTCGGTGTCTATAGCCAATGGGGATGACGAAAGAATGGTTCTATTACCAAACTCACCTACCTAATTGTTGAGTGGGTTTTTTTTTTTTTTTTCTGTTTTTTTAAATTAGAAACGCTGTCTGGTTTGATTGGATAGATAAACCTCGAACACAATAATCGAATCTACAATTACTAAACATGATAATTTTGCTCGACTTTAAGGATTCCGACCTTTTTTAACCCTAACAGGATCGGGATGTGGATGGGGATGGGAATAGAGATAAGGATGAAAAAAATCCTTTCAATCGAGGACGAACCGGGGACGGAAATACATATATCCCTTCCTTGTTCTATCTGGCCCTGCCCTGTCCTGTCTCAGCTCGGCCTTTGTCTCTATCTCCGTCCCTTTATATTAATATATTTACTTAAAATACTTACATATAGTTTTAAATTATTTATGTTTTTTAAATTTATTTATGTTTTTGTTATGCATATTAAAGTGGTTAACATATTATATTTGTGACATTTGAAATAATTGATTGATTTTAATTTTACTTAATTTTGTTATTTAATATATTTATATTATGTTTGAAAGATATAAAAAGAAGATTTTTTTTTTAAAGTATGGGAATGGGGTTTTTTCCCACAGGGATGGAAAGAAAATGGGGAGGGGATGAAAAATCATTTTCCTTCTATATTGGGATGGGTCGGGGACAGAGATTGATATACCATACAAGGACGGAGAGGGATGAGAATTGAGATCTCCTCCCCGTTGCCATTCTTAACAATTATTATATTAAATAAATCAAAATTTCACAAGTATAATAGAAATTCGAATTCAAAGTTTGTTGTTAACCTTTTGATCAAAATAATGAAGGTCGACTAAATGAGGGGTCAATGTATTGTATTGCATCATGACAAATTGCCCCCATTATTGTCAGTTTATGTTTACTCTGATTGAGTGGGATGAAAAAGCTGTTTTACTGTCCTCTATAATGTATTTCAAAGATTTAATTAAAAGTTTGTGTGATATTGAATTGAAATAGCAGATAGTACTTAATATGATAGTTTTTGACTAGGAAAATCTTTGCTTTGCAGATATCTGGTACAGCTTTAGTTTTAGATGAGATTATCAATCATGTGCAGTTGCTACAGCGTCAAGTGGAGGTCAGACTTGCAAATCACGGTTATCAATTTTTTAATCTCTTTTCTTTTTCGTATCTCTTTTTCCCTTTTTATTTATGGAAAATGAGATGGTTTCAACTTGATAAAAAGATTTGTTTGAAAGATTTTTAGAATTAGGTCTGTTCAGAGAGATGTGACGTTCAGCACCTTAACCCCAGTATTTTTGGGTTAGAAAAATTGATCGTGTAATTTTCAAACTTTTAGGTGCTATTTTTCTGTACCAAAAGTGTGCTTGCAAAGAACATATAGAAAGTGAGACCTAAAAATAGTCATCCTATTTTATAATTCAGTTCTCACTTTGCTGCATTAGCCTCCTTTATTTTACTAAAAAGTCATGAATTACTCGCACTTAATCCATTGCAGCAAAGGCAGGTAAAAGTTAAATCCTTAAATCCTCGTATGATGAAACAGAAACTTAAGATATAGTTAGCATGTTAGCTGCATTTGTGATGTTATTTTCATTATCTGCTATTGCTTTTATTGCTGTGATCTTATTCTATTTGTATCACTTTTTGGTTTCAGTTCTTATCAATGAGACTTGCAACAGTGAGTCCAAGAATTGATGTCAACCTTGACAGAATATTGGCTGCAGAAGTAAGTGCATTTCTTTCCCTTGGGTGTAATTTCCAATTGATTTTGTAGTGGAATGTTTATCATATTGTCAGTAATACTAACTTCATTTGGTAAATGGGCATACGTCTATTCTGTTGGTGGGAAGTGAAAATTAGAACTTTTGCAGTCATCATACAGCTCATCCGTTGAGACTCCTATCCAGAATCGTAGGACCATTTTTCTTAATTAATAAGAGGAGGGGAGTGGGTCAGACTTGGACCAACCATCCTATTCCACCTGCCAAAATATTCATTAGAATGCGATGGATATCATCAGCTGAGCTAAATGTATTCCTGTTCATCAGATCAGCCTTTGTTGCTATCACTAACAACTTTAACTATTATTTAATACTTGTAGAGTGGATCCTTAATGGACAGTAACCTTTCCAATATGGTTATACCTCTAACGGGGCCTGAGGTTCAAGTCAATGCAAGCAGACAACAATATCAGCAGCAATGGCATTTGGATGCATACCATCAGCCTGTTTGGGGAAGAGAAGTAGAAAGCCGTAACTTTGTTACTCCAGAAAACTCACTTTTAAGCTATGACGACTCAGCAAATTCAGGTAGATAAGAAATCACTCTCAATCGGGAACATATTTTTCTTATTGACTCATTACACTTGATTACCAATGGATAGGAATCCCATTTTCATGAATTTATTACAAACACTTAAAGTAATGACTTAAGGATGGAGTGTCATATCATATGATATATACTGAAGGCTAACTTGTTTGTCTGCAATTTGCAAGTGTTTACCAATCTAAATTTATTTGTAGAATCTGACTATTATTTCAGGATTTGTGTCACTGTCTTATGAAGCAAAACCCATTAGTCTTATGGAAAAAAAAAAGACCTGAAGCAATAGCTGTAGTTGACTTTTTTTTTTTTTTCTATTCAGTATGGAATTATGAGTCTAACCCCACACTTGCACTGTGGCGCAGGAGCTCTGCACTAAAGTCAACTGAAACGGAGCTAAGATGAAAGAAGTTCCACTGGTAGCTAGTATTGTACATATGGATCATACTATTAGCAGTTAGGCAGAGGGGAGGCCTCAACATTTATCTCGGATTTCCATCTCTTCTATTTACCAGAGTCAGATGGAAACTCAGATTTCTCTGGACTGGAGATGGGAACTTTCAGTATGTTAATCTTACTTTTATATATATATATATATGAATATTACTATATATCTTACTTTATATACTGACTCGTAGAATCATTCAATGGAATTCAAAATTCTGAGATGATTGTATGATTCATATTGTAAAAACATAGAAGGGACTATATCGTAACCATAAGGGAAGTTGGATCTTTTGTGAACTGTCTTTCAATGACGAAATGGCTGCTGCAATATGCCGTGCTTATTTGAATTATCTTTTTGATTATCATATTCTTTTTTCACAATTTTCTACTAGTTTTTTTCTCTTCCCACATCACCCACCAACCCCCCGCCCCCCCCCCCGGGGCAACCCAATTTTACTAGTCCTTTTTATAATTTCATTGCTAGAATTCATTGCATCACAATGTAATTGTTCAGATTGGATATTATAATAAGCTGAGTGTTTCAGTAGACCTGTGAATTTGAACTTGATAAACTCTGAGGTCAGGTTGTTCAAATTGAGTTCGGTTCTATGCAGTGCACGGGGCCTTGGAGACAAGGACCGGCTTTGGCATTGTCACCATGTGCAAGGCCCAACTCGGTTTTTGGTCCAGACCTATAGGTGGCTTGGTGGGTTAGGCCCTTAGGTCTGTTTATTATTTTAATATTATTTATAAAAATAATAAATTGAATATGTTTTAAAATGTTTTACTATTTTAATTTTAATGTAAAATACAAACTATAATTTAAAAAAATCAACTCAAATGTCCGGTCCTAGGAATGGCCCATCGAGCCTCACAGAAGGTCCAAACTAAGGACCAGTCCCTGTCTCCAAGGGCCGAGGGTCCTCCATAGGTTCGGGGCCATTTGCCCACAGCTATGTATCAGGTTAACGTGATTTACTGCAGTTAAGCCAAATAAAACCGTTTCAAGTAATAATAAAACTATATATGCAAACCTTTTATGGACTATATATACAAGTGGAGCTTACCTTTTAACTTCTATGAAGATGACCAAACCTGGCGAAGGAGCTCGTACCTTGCATTTGAGCCTCTATAGCCAGCGCCGTCAGTGTCAATGTGATTATCATTTCTGCTGTGTGTGATTGCTGGTGACAAGGGCAACATTTCGATGACCATGGAAAGTGGAGAATCCAATTCTTCCAATTCCTCATCATTGGTATTTCCATTCCTTTGTATCACACACACATTCCTTACAAATAGAGCTTTCCCTCCCGTCTCGGCTACTTTTTCCGCCACATCAGATAATGAAGGAGGGTTGTACACAACTGGGCCTGCTGAATAAGGATACCTGAATCCCCTGATATTCTTCGCCCAACAATGCTCTGAACAAATGAAAAATCACACTAATCAAGAAACATGGTTAGCATATAAAAGGTCAAGTTTATGTTTGCCACTGTCTAACACACATTTATTACCATTCATTTATTTCTTCTTTTATTGTATATTTTGTTAACATATATAGAAATTTACAGAGCCCCAACAAATTTTTATTAGTGTTATATATCTCAATTTTGCGCGCGCACAAAAAAAAAAAAAAACTGTAATTTAGCGAAACAAAAAACAGGGGATACAACAAAATTATGTTGATTCAATGTGCATTGAGAAAAAAGAGAAACATGATCTAAGGCTCCTACCTCGGCATTCAGGGCCTCTAACACAGCTCCTGGGACAGGATCTGGACAGAACTCATCTGGAGTAAAGTTGCAAAGAACACGTTTTACCAATGCAAGACCAATTGATGGGCAAACCTAAACAGATGACAACAGATATTTTAATCAAGTTGTGACTCAATTTTAACAAAGAAGATGAAAACCACAAATCCCCAAATTATCTTTCTGTCCTTGTAAAACAAACCTCCTGTCTGATTGATTGATCCATTAGCATGTCTTTAGGAAGCATTAAAAGATCACTAAGATCATTAAGAAGTACAAAGGATTTAGGCTTACTAACTCCATCACGCCTATCATCCCCCCACTGCTATGTTGATCTTTGAGAGAATCTTCACTGTCCATGCCGAACGTATCAGTAAGCCACCTAGACCAGCTGCCAACCTGCATGGATAGTAAATTATTTAATAACAAAAATAATCTTTTCATTCAAGAACTAAGGCATGTATGAATGCTTGGGAAGATATTGTCAACTGTAACATCCTTAATCTAATAACCTAGTTCACTGTCAAGATATTATCCACTCTGAATACAATCCATCCATTCAAGGATATCTCCACTGTTAATAATTTCATCAGTCTATATTGCGATATGCTGCAAGTATGTTGGAAATTTTATTAGTTATTCCAAGGAAAAGCCATCGGTAGAGATGAAAATAACAGAGACATTGCTGTCCTCAGTCCAGGGAGCAGACTAGTCAATGGAAAAGAAGAGAGCTAATTCCCAGTTCAAAACATGGTTAATATTTTTTAAAAAAATGCTTAGATACATCATTCAAAGACGCAGAAGTGAAGCAAACACGATACATACAGAATTTTTTAGCTGTGCACCCGATCCAAAGCTCAAATCGCCAGCTGGAATAGGCAGAACCTTGGAATCTACTATAGGATCTAACACAGGATCAGTTGGTATCTCATGGACTGGGGATATTAATTAAAATAGGCAGCCGTTTTCCCGCGTAAACGTTTTTCATCAATTTTTACTTTTTAGTTTTTAAAGCAAATTGTATTTTTCATTCCAAAAATATCCCTCATTTAATTTCTCAACGTTTATCGTAGTATTTCATCGATTAATTGCTTATATTTCATGATACGCATTAAGATTAAGTTATCTGTAATGAATAAAATCTATAGATTGAAAACCAGATTAATTTTTTATAAAATAATTGATTGTTATATATCGAAAATAATAGATATATAAAAAATGGTATGTTTTTCTCAAAACGGTGCGTTTTCTTCTCAAACAGGTTACGTGAAGAGGTGCGGGTGTGGGTGCGGGTGCGGGAATGGGTGTAGGAATTTGGAAAGGAGTGCGGGTGTAGGTGTGGGAATGAATGCGAAAATTTGAAAAAGGGTGCGGGAAGGGGTGCGAGAATTTGGAAAGGGGTGTAAGTGCAGGAATTTGGAAAGGGGTGTGGGAAGGAGTGCGTAAAATATAAAAAAAGGTGCGGGAATTATAAAATGGGTGCGTGAAAATAATATACACAAAACGGGTGTATGAAAATGTGAAGAGGTGTGTGAACACAAAACGGGTGCGTGAAAATGTGAAGAAGTGCGTGAAAATACAAACGGGTGCGTAAAATATAAAAGGGGTGCAGGTGAAACAAAAAGGGTGCGGGGAAATTATAAAAAGGGGACGAGAGTATATATTAATATATATTATAAAGGGGTGCGGGAGAAACATATCTCCCGCACCCCTTTTATAATTCCCACACATTTTTTATATTTTACGCATTTGTTTGTATTTTCACACACTCTTTCACATTTTCACATATCTGTTTGTATTTTTACGCACCCTTTCACATTTTTACGTACTCGTTTGTATTTTTACGCACCTATTTTGAATTCATTATTTTGACGCACCCTTTTTATAATTTTTGCACCCCTTTTATATTTTACGCAATCATTTGTATTTTTACGTATCCCTTCACATTTTCACGCACCTGTTTGTATTTTTACGCACCTGTTTTGTATTTTCATACACCCCTTCACATTTTTACGTACCCGTTTTGTGTTCATTATTTTTACGCACCCTTTTTATAATTTCCGCACCCCTTTTATATTTTACGCATCCATTTGTATTTTCACGCACCCCTTCACATTTTCATTTACCCGTTTTGTATTTTCATGCACCCGTTTGTATTTTCATGCACCCGCACCCGTTTGTATTTTCACGCACCCCTTCAAATTTTCATGCACCCGTTTGTATTTTTACGTACTCGTTTTGTGTTCATTATTTTCACGCACCCCTTTTATAATTCTCGCACCCTTTTTATATTTTATACATTCGTTTGTATTTTCACGCACCAGTTTATATTTTCACGCACCCCTTTACATTTTCACGTACCCATTTGTATTTTTACGCACCCCTTTACATTTTCACGTACCCATTTGTATTTTCATACACCTGTTTGTATTTTCATTCATCTCTTCCCGTGCCCGTTTATATTTTTTTATAAAAGTATATAAGAATCAATTATTTTATAAAAAATTAATCGGTTTTTCATCTGTAGATTTTATTTATTACAAAACACTTAATCTTAATGCGTATCATCTGAAATGTAAGCAATTAATCGGTGAAAAGCTACGGTAAACGTTGAAAAATTAAATGAGGGGTATTTTTGGAATAAAAAATATAATTTGTTTAAAAAAGTAAAAAGTAAGACTTACCACCGAAAAAAGTTTACGCGGCAAACCGGCTGCCTATTTTAATTAATTTTCCCACGGGCCGACTCTCCTAGAATAACATTGAACATTGCAACATCCTAGGTAGTACGGAAACAGAAAGAGAGAAACATGAAAATACAGAAAAAAAAATGTTAAAACATATATATTATAAAATGTAAAAAATAAAAATATAAGAAAACTTACAAATATAAAAAGCATAAGGATTTTTTTTATAAATATCAAATATTTTATAACCAAAAATATATAAATTTATATAATATAAAAATAAATAAAAAAATAAAAAAAGAATATTATAAAATAGAATTATAAAATCTGTTGTAAATTATTCTTAAGCAAACACATATAAATATTTAAGAAAAAAATAATAATACATATCAATCTATATAATATACTGGGGAGAAAATGAGTAATACATCGAAGAGTAGAGATGAGATAAATTTAATATAAGATTTAAAGATATTTTAGATTTGAAAATACAAAAGATATGTGTTTAATCGATTTCACGATTTTTCTTTTAAAAAAATGCATTTTGAAATTTTTTAAAAATTTCAAAATGACCCAAAATATTTCATACAAGTTTCAGAGAGTTTTAGAAACGAAAACATTTGCGAAACATGAAAACGTACCCTATTGTGAGTTTTTGTGCTACTTTGGCAACATCTAGTCTTGCAACACATTGTTCCATAACCTAGTCAAAGGATCATATAACAAAGTCCCCAAGGCCGGAAAATAGATATTGAGAGATTAAGGAAATTAGAAATACTATAAACTACATACAGTTCTTGCCAAAATAGGTATGCAACCACATTCATGCCCTCCTGCTTTAACAGGACAAAGTCGCTGATGAGCTTCTTGGAAAGCATTTCTCCATAGGTTGATAGAAAAGCTTCCACAGGCTGATGGGCATAATAAAAATTCATGGCTCAATAGAATTGAGAAACTCTTTTCGTTTTTCTATAACATACTTATTGGTTAGAAGATGTTATATTTTTTGGTATTAGAGTGCGATATATATATATATATATATATATATATATGATTCTAGTGTTGCATAGGTACTCCTCATATCTCATAGATAAGCTCTCGAGAACCGATTGTAATAAGTTGTTTTCTTTGTTTGCATTCAAATAGTAGAATGATAAAATTCTTATGTAGTTACACGTATGTAATTAGCAGATGAGGCGGACCCCAAGACAAAGACGGGGTCATAGAAAGAGTATTCAAAGAGAGATAGGAGAGTCATCTAATCTTACCCTGTCAAGTGGATCAGGATTTGGGCTAGCAGAAATTAGAAATATGGTCTACCAGATGTTAACCGAGAGTTAAGAGAGATCAATACTTGAGAGTGTAGCCAGAGCTGCTTTTCAAAATGAGATTAGAAGTTAGATTCGAGAAGACATCAGAGAAGAAATAAGAAATGAAATGAGGAATGAGATGAGAAGAGAAGTTAGAGCTCAAAGGCTGCTTGAGCCCATTTATTCCTTACCTAGTCAACATACCCCTCTTGAATTAGTCAAAGTTTAGAAAGTGACAAATACCCTCTTAGAGTTGTTCCTCTCCTTTCCAACATAAATTGGTGGTCTTTGGTCGTTGGCTATCCTTTCTCTTATCTTATCTCTCTCTTCGGTCTCTCTTTTTTACCTCTCCAACCGTATTCAGTCGAGATAAAGGAGAGTGGTTTTCATATATCATCCTCATAATCCTGGGAAAAGAGAAATTCATAACCTTAGAAGGCAGCCACTCAATGCTATCAGAAAAACACATGTTATAAAGCCTTTTTGTCGTAAATGAATTACTGGACATTGTAGATTAAACTTGCTTGAGTGAGAACATTCATGGTACCCAAACCGCTTAGGCCCAGATATTATTAAGCCATGTTAAAATTTTGAACCCCAACACAAGTCAGAGGGCGTGGAATTAATCATATTTGTGCATTGAAATGCCTCACTCTTTCTTCCAACAGCTCATATAAATCAAATTTGTTATTCGATACTCAAAAACGGCGTTGACTATAAAGTATAAACCAACTCTCCTGTAGAATTTGTATACATGATACTTGAATCACTACGTATAAAAACTAAAATTTTTATAATGTGTATTATATTGTATTATAAAATATATTTTTAAAAAATAATATAATAAAATAATAAAATTTTAATTAATATGTAATTATTTTGATAAATATCTATAAAAATTTATTTTTTTATATATATCCTTATTATATTTGTATTTTTTTTAAAAATATTAATTTATATCAAATCAATAATATATCCCCTATAACAGAATAGATTTTTTATATTATATTAATTTAATATATTTTAATATATGTATATATATATTAACAACAATTTTAGGCCTTTCTAGAGTGTCTAAGCACATATAGAATTCTTGTTCTCTGTGTAGGTGTGTATTGCCAAATTCCATGAAATTCTATCGTATTGCAATCTGCACTGCTAAAATTTGTCTCCGTTCTGTCTCTTCTCAATTTTTATAATCCTTCATTATTCTTGATGTGACAATTATCTCTTCTTCATTATGATGCCTTTTGGACTTTTAAAGGGGCAATGTTGACTTTTACTCATCCGCAATACTGTTTGCTTTTGTCCCATTAGATGAAAGACTTACTGCTTCTTTGTATGATTCTTCGGCTTGGTGCGAGCTTCGTCATGAACAGCAACATTAAAGAATCAGAAACATTTGTTTTTGCTTTATCACGTGAAATCAATCTCAACTGTTTTAGATTATGTGTGGATTATCATGTTTCTTTGATTTCAATCGTTTAAAGTTTAGAGAGTTTTCATGATCCTGTCACTTTCGTATCCAAGAATATCTTTGAAAATTTCTTCATTTTGTCCAGTTCAAAGACAAGCCATCTTCATTAACAGGTCCTCTTCAAACTGCTACTGTTCTTCACTGAAACTTTCATCACCTAATCATATGAAAAGATAACCCGTGTGTCATGACTCATCGATCAGAAGATGACCCGCATGCACATGTCCCCATAGGACTCGTCATGTTATATATATATATATATATATATATATATATATATATATATATATATTTGTATTTGTATTTATATTTGAACTTCTATTTTTTTAAGAGGTGTTACCAAATTGGCCAACAGGCCTTGACTTGAGATCCTAAGCACGGTCTGCAAGCTGATCAACCCTCTTTGACATCTCTATAATTTACGTATACTCAAGGGTTCCATAAAATTGATAATATTGTTATACACAATGGATTTTTCCACCACATGATTTAGACTTTTGCTAAAAGATTATGTGAAAGCATTAAATGCCTTAAAAAATTGGCTTTGAAAATAGTCATTTTTGTTTACTAGAGCGGTGGCAAAATTTCCTATAAATACCCCCTTCATCTCCTCATGTAAGATACACACTTCCTTCACTTGAGCTTTCTTGCTTCTTCCTTTCGCTTCTTGTCATCATTTCGGAAGCCTTCCTTTTGTTCCTTTAATAAAATTTTAGTTACATATTCTATCATTCAATTAATTCTATTATATTTATAACATATTATCAGCATCATTAGCTAGATATATTATATCTTTTTATTACGTCGTTATGCTGCTTATATATTGTAAATACAGATATCCCTATTGTGATATCCCAGTTAACTTTTAATTTCTGTTTGTTTCTGTTTAATTTTTTTATTATAATTGTATCCTATTTGCAACCTGAAGTTTGCAAAATTGTAAATCTGGACCTGAAGTCCTGAAACCCTTGAATCTAGCCCTGAAGTCTGGAGTATTATAAATTTGGACCCGAAGTTTTGAATATCATTTGTAACTTGAAGTTTACAAAATTATGAATCTGGACCTGTAGTCCTAAATATCATGAATCTGGTTCTGAAATCCTGAATATCATTCGTAACCCCAAGTTTACAAAATCATAAATTTAGACTTGAAGTCATAAATATTATTTGTAACATGAAGTTTACCAAAACTATTGATTTGGACCAGAAGTCCTAATATTATTTGAATATTTATTTTTTATTATGGTAATTGTATTCAATTTATTTGAATATTTATTTATTTGAATCTTTATTTGTATTATGATAATTATATCTGATTTATAACTTGAAACTTGTAAAATCACGAGAATATATATATATGGGCCCGAAGTCCCAAGTTTTACGATTTGTAACTTAAAGTTTGTAAAATCATGAGAATACATATATATGGGTCTGAAGTCCCAAGTTTCATCAAAGTCTTTATTTTAGAATAATTATATCATCTTTACAACCTAAAGTTTGCATAAAGTGTGAAAAATATAGACTTGAAGTCCAAAATATAATCAGAATACGTATTATAATATTTTGAATATTAATTACAAAACCATAAGTTTTGTAGATATGGGATAATATATAGACCTGAAGCTTCCAAAATTAATCCTAATATTTCTCCTATAAAATCAGCTATTTTGTAAATATGAGATAATATTTGAACCTGAAGTTTCAAAGATTAACTCATATATATTGTCTACAAAACCAAAAGTTTTGTAAATATGACAATAATTGAACCTGAAGTTTCTAAAATTGGATGGATAATATTAAATAAGCATTTTGCATGAGTCTCCACTTAGAATTTATGAGCCTTGAAAAACTAACTAAATAAAATGTCCTAGAAAGACAAATACAAGGCTATTATCTTTTGGCATCATATCCTTGAAGGATTGCAAACCGAAATATAGATATAATGAAAAATTCATTAAATTTGTAGAGAAATTTGAAAGATAGATTTGAATATCAGATTTAATAATACTCCCAATCGCTTTATAATTTAGTATAACTCTGCAATGTTCAGAATCTTTTCCTGAATGTAGAAGATAAAATATTCCCTATATTTTATTTTATGCTCCTGTAGTAGCAATATCGGAAAATAAAATTCTAAATTAATATTTTCTCGTTATACATCGTTCCCTAAAGTGAACGTAATTACCAGAAATAGTTATCATGAGTATGAGTAACTCGCCCCATAAATATTACATTGTTCTCTAAAGTGAATGCAACTACCAGAAGTAGTTATCATGAATGTAAGAAATAATAAAAAATCTCAGTCACGCCACCAGAAGTGGACTAAGACTGAGATGAAGTAAATTATAATGCAGAGTAAACCATAAAACAATAAGTGTGGTTATAAATGTCATTGGTGGTGTACTTCTAATACACACAAACATTGGGTGGATCCATATTAAGCACCCATAAGAATTAAATTTTTGATAAGTTAGATTCTGTCGATTTAATGATTCTTGATGTTTTAAATCTTCTTTCAAAGAATAACAATATGGGTCACTTGAATAATGACAAGGATGCCAAAATTTTTATAAGTCCATCATATATATTTATTTTGGAGTCATAAATATTATTTTGTCTTTTAGTATCATGTTCTCTTCCTTTCAATATTTTGTGTATGTTATAACTAACATAATGTTTAAAAAAGGAAATGGACTCCAAAATTGAAGTGTTGACTTCAAAAGCTGATAAAGAAGACATGTGTTTGGTGGATAGTGCAACAACGCACACAATTCCTAAGGAAAAGAAAATTTTCTTAACTTTAGCATTAATTGAAGCTAAAGTAAATACCATATCAAGATCAATTAATCTTATAGAAGGCTCTGGAAGAGCCACAATTATGTTGAACAATGGGACCAAATTAAGCATTAATGATGCATTATATTTAAGTAGATCCAAAAGAAATTTACTGAGTTTTAAAGATATAAGAAAAATAGTTATCATCTTAAAACCATGAGTGAAAATGATATAGAATTCATCTGTATAACTAGTAATGCCTCCGAAAGAAGGCTTATACTAGAAAAATTGTCTGCTTTATCATCTGGATTGTATTATACAATCATAAAGGCAATTGAAACCTATGCAGTATCGAAAAAGAAGTTCGTTGATCCAAAAACATTTATGCTTTGGCATGACCGTTTAGTTTACCTAAGATCTACAATGATGCGTAGGATTATTGAAAATTCACATAGACATACATAACAGAATCATAAAATTTTATCATCTAGTGAACAATTCTGCACTGCTTGTTCTCAAGGCAAATTAGTAATAAGACCATCCCTCTCCAAAATTGGAGGTGAATCCCTATCATTCCTGCAAAGGATTCAAAGGGATATATGTGGACCCATTCATCCACCAAGTGGGCCATTTCGTTATTTTATGGTCTTAATTGATGCATCTGTACGATGGTCTCATATTTGTTTATTGCCTACTGGAAATGTTGCATTTGCTAAACTGTTAGCACAAATTATCAAATTGAAAACACATTTTGCAAATTATTCGATCAAGTCAATACGGCTAGATAATGCTGGTGAATTTACATCCAAAATATTTGGTGATTATTGCATGTCTATAGGGATTGAGGTTGAACATCCAGTCCTACATGTCTACACACAAAATAAATTAGCTGAGTCTCTTATCAAACGACTCTAGGTAATTGCACGTACTTTATACTAAAAAATCAATTACCTACTTCTATGTGAGGACATGCTATATTACATGTTGTAACATTAATTCGCTTGCGACCTTCTTCTTATCATCAATATTCTCCCCTACAATTAGTCTTTGGTCACCAACCTGATATGTCTCATTTGAGAATATTTAGTTGTGCTATATATGTCTCTATTGCGTCTCTTCAACGCATAAAAATGGGACCCTAACATCGTTTGGGAATATATGTTAGATATAGTCAGAGAATATGAGGAAACAATTATGATTTTATTCCTATATTGTATAAGTGTACGATTGTATAAGTGTACAATTGTATATATATACATAATAGAAACCTAAAATAGTTGAAACAATAACAAACTCTAACTAATAGTTATCTCCTAATACGCCCCCTACAAGCTAATGGTTGCATCGGACACAACCAAAGCTTGGAAGCAAACACAGAGAATGTCGACCTTGGTAGCGGTTTTCTTAATATGTCTGTTAGCTGATCTGTAGAGGACATAATCCCAATTGAAATTGACTTGGAGGCAATTAAATCTCGAACAAAATGAAAATCAATCTCCATATGTCTTGTTCGGGCACAAAACACTGGATTTGTAGAGAGAAATACTACCCCTACATTATCACACCATATGTGCGGAGGACGCCTCAGATAGACGCCTAGCTCTTCGAGGAGGCGAACTAACCATTTGATCTCCACACAAACATTAGCAACTGCCTTGAATTCTGATTTCGTTGATGAATGAGCAACAGTCTGTTGCTTTACAGACTTCCAAGACAGTATATTCTTACCTAAGTAGATAAGGAAACCACCAGTAGACTGACGGTCATCCGGACATCCAGCCTAATCTGTATCACTAAAGGCAGTCAGCTGAGTTAATGCATCTCTGGAAATTAAAGAACAAACAGACATGGTACCTTTTAAATACCGAAGTAATCATTTTAGTGCTTGGAGATGGTCAGTAGTAAGCGCATGGAGAAGCTGACAAAGTTTGTTGACAGAAAATGAGATGTCAGGTCTGGTGAGTAGTAGATATTGAAGATGACCACACACTTGACTGTACTTTGAAGCGTTAGCCAATAAAAGATGACACCCTTGAGACTATGTTAACCGTGTGCTAGCTGCCATTGGTGTGGAACATGGTCGACAGTATTCCATCCCTATCTTGGACAAGATATTTGAAACATATCCTTGTTGAAAAAGAAGTAAGCCTTGTGTATGTAAGTATACTTCAACACCAAGAAAATGATGTAAATTCCCCAAGTCTCATATGAAAAATTCATCAGATAATTTAGAAATAACAGAATTAATAAACGTAGTACAACTGCTAGTAATAATGATATCATCAACATAGACTAGAAGAAAATAGTGCAAGTCAAGCTGACGATAAATAAATAGGGATGGATCAATAGTTGAGGACTTAAATCCCAGATTACAGATGAACGAGCTAAATCGTTGATACCAGGCTTGGGGTGCCTGTTTAAGCCCATACAAAGACTTCTTCAATTTACAGACATAGTCAGGATGTAGTGGATCAACAAATCCCTGTGGTTGAACCATGAAAATGTCATCGGCCAGATGTCCATTCAAAAAGCATTACTAACATCCAATTGTCTGATGTTCCAACCCCTTGAAACGGCCATAGAGAGAACTAACCAAATTGTAACTGGTTTCACAACCAGACTGAATGTCTATGTAAAGTCAAGCCCATACTCTTGAGTATACCCACGCGCAACCAATCTTGCTTTGTATCGGTCCACTGTACTATCAGGCTTTCTTTTAATTTTGTAAATCCATCTGCAGCCAACAATGTTGGTGTTTGGTGGTCGTGGTAATAACTGCCATGTTGCATTCCGTTGAAGTGCATCAAATTCTTGTTGCATGGTTTCCCTCTATTCGGGGAATTTATTGGCTTTAGAAAAGGAGGTAGGTTCGGTCTGGAGTGTTGAGGTAGTAAGATTGACATGTTTGGCTATGGTTTTAGGTCTGAGGGTCATTGGATGGGTACGGTTTGGTAGTGGTGGTGAGGGTGATGATTAGGTGGAAGGTTGGGTAGGTTGGACAGAGGAACGACCAGCGAAATCCAAATCAACAACAAGTTGTATTCCATTGGGATTGAAAACCAAAGGATGGTTAGGATTAGGATGGGGTGGTTGAGATAAAGATTGCTTGGAAGGAGAATTTGGAGTAAGGGAAGAAGGGATAGGGTCAGGTTATGGAGGATCAAATAAAGAAGAAGGCAAATTGGAAGTGGTTGTGATAAGATCGGATTGAAAAGGAATTTAAAGATGGGGTACATGTGGATTAGGATCTATAGATGTAGATAAATAAGAATTTGAAAGAAAAAATTTACTAGAATTATCTCTTGGCAACCGAATATTGTGAGTTGGAATTTGATAAGAGATGTGTAGCCAAGAAGAGGTGGAGTTGGCATGTTTGTCCTGTAAACCGATCGACCTAGACACTGAATTAAAAGGAAAAACAGACTTATCAAATTCAACATGCCGAGCAAAATAAAATTTTCCAGTATCTTTATCTAAACACCTATAGCCAAGATGGTGAGGAGAGTAACCCATGAAAACACACTATTTAGATCGAAAAGAAAATTTATGAGTATTGTAAGGACGTAGAAATGGATAAACAACACAACCAAATATTTGTAGAAAAAGATAATCAGACGGTTTCTCAAAAAAAAAGTTGGAATGGAATTTTATTGGAAAGAGACTTAGACAACATTCAATTAATTAGAAAAAATGTTGTTTCAAAGGCAAATTGCCAGAATTTAAAGGGAGCTCCACATTGACCAAGCAAGGCTAATCCAATGTCAACAATATTTCTGATTTTTCTTTCCGTAGTGCCATTTTGCTTATGAGTATGAGGGCAAGAGATTCTATGATGAATTCCTTGTTCCTTTAAAAATTTATGCAAGGATTTGTACTCTCCCCCCCAGTCAGATTGAAACATTTTAATAGATGAATTAAATTGCTTTTCAGCATAGACTTTAAAGTGCTTGAAAATGGATAAAACATCACTTTTATTAGCAATGGGAAATAACCAGGTAAACAAAGAGTAATCATCAATAAAGATAACAAAGTACTTGTAACCAAAACTAAAACAAATTGGAGCAGGGCCTTAGACATCAGAGTGAACCAATTCTTAAGGTTGGGAACTATGATGATGAGTAATAGACAAAGAAATCATATGCAACTTTCCTAAACAACAAGATGAACACTTAGACACTGACACTTTTGAAGATGAATAGGGTAACTGAAACCGTTGAACAAATTGACAAACAGTGTGAAAATTAGGATAACCAAGTCGAGCATGCTAGTTTTCCAGGGTAACCAAATATGCCACAACCCTCCAAATATTGTTGTCCTCAAAGTTGGCTACACAACTTGTAAAGGCCCAACTCACTTTTGCCATGCAAGAGAATCTTCTTGGTAGTCTGATCCTTCACAAGACAAAAATCGGGATGAAATTCAAAAAAATAATTATTATCACGACAAAACTTTTGGACAAAAAGTAATGGCTTGGTAATATTAGGAACATGGAGGACATTGTGCAAGTATAAAGGTTGAGAAGAGAATGAAGCTATGCAACTTGAACCAACATGAGAGATAGACAGTTTCATACCATTACCAATGATGACACCATCCTTACCCTTATAGTAATCTGAAATTGTCAGTGAAGACAAGTCTGGTGTCACATGAAAATTAGAACCAGTGTCAGGAAACCAGGAAACAGGAGAAGCCGTAAATAAGGAAGAATCTGCCTGTGAGGTCGACGGTAAAAGAGAAAGATGAGCCTGCAGTTTATGTCTTTGGAAATATTGACGACCAAATCGTGGGACAAAGTTCCCATCAAAATGTCTCCTACAATCAAAGGCTTTATGATTAGACAAACCACAAATTTGATAGGCATCAATTGAGGATCGACCTAGGCCAAGTTGGAATCTAGTCAAAAAACCACGTCTGTCACACTGGCCATGGTCACAACCATGAAGTTCGAAAGCTGAGCGAGATTAACAGTTGGTAGTGTGGATTGTTGAGCCTTGAGAAGCAATTCACGGGTGACCAGTTGTCCATGTAATTCATTAAACATAACTAGTGTTGTGCACTGTTGGAGACCACCAATGATGCCATTATAGTCAGATCCTAATTTGTGAAACACAATTGCATTGAATTTTGAATCTGAAATTGGTTGACCAACATGAGAGAGAGAGTCGGCTAGAGCTTTTGATTGATATAGGTATTCTGAAACAGATTTGTCATCTTTAGACAAGTTGTGTAATTCAATGTGTAATTGCATGCGTTGAGCATAACTAACCACACCATATACAATAACAAGAGCTTTCCAAACTTGTGAGGAGGATGTAAGACTAGGGATGACAATGGAGAGGGGCGGGGAGGGGATATCAATCCCCGTCCCCGTTACGAGGATAACAAAGAATCCTCGTCCCCTCCCCGCGAAGGAAAAATCCCCTCCCCATACCCATAAATATAAATTTTAATTCCTTTCTATATTTCAATAAATAAAATAAATCATACTTTTTCAAAATATCACTTGCTACAAGAGCTATAAAATATTCATTGTTATTTTAGTTCAAATACAAAGTTTTTACAAAATTTAACAGTAAGCAATAATCAATCTCTTCATTAGTAGCTTCTCATGTTAATATCATCATTAATTTTTTATGTTGATACAAAGCAACATTTTAAAAACTAACCTACAATAATCAATTTTAAAAGCAAAATTAATTTAAAAACAACTTACATAGGAAATACTAACGAATTTGTAATTAAAAATATTAAATTAATTAAAATATACTATAAATTATTATATTAATATATTAAATTTAGAGGGTCGGGTAGGGCGGTGAGGGGAGGGAGAGGGGCGGGGATACATGTATCCCCGTCCCCGATTACGAGAATTTTTTTCATCCCCATCCTAGCCCATTTTCTTGTTTTATTAGGGAATCCCCTCCCCGTTAGGGTCGGGGCCCCTAAAATGGGGCCAAAATTGCCATCCCTATGTAAGACTAGTAAGCTGTGGGTAAATTTCTTCTGTGATAGATGAAAGAAGCCAAGAAAACAAAATCTGGTCCTTGGTGAACCATGTTGTATAGGTTGGATTTAGTTCTAATTTATTGGTAGTGGGATTAAGAATTTCTATTGGTGGAGAAGGTTCAGAACCATTAAGGATACCATAAAGACCACAAAAATTTAACAAGGGAGTAAATTGCAACTTCCATGAAACATAATTTTTTGAGGTAAGTTTAATGGAAAAGGTTTGATTGATTTGAGATATTGGAGAAAAAGATGGTAGATTAGTGTTTGGAATAGAAGCAGTGGAGGTAAAAGAAGAAGAAGAAGAAATGATTGTGAAGGTTGATGAGGAAGATGAATTACTCATTTTGATTTGGCTCTGATACCAAGTCAGAGAATATGAGGAAACAATTATGATTTTATTTCTGTATTGTATAAGTGTACAATTGTATATATATACACAATAGAAACCTAAAATAGTTGAAACAATAACAAACTTTAACTAATAGTAGTTGAAACAATAACAAACTCTAACTAATAATAGTTGAAACAATAACAAACTCTAACTATTAGTTATCTCCTAATAGATATAATTCACCATCCATTATCAAGTATCTTGAACCATTCACAAGTGATCTTTTTACTGCACGATTTACAGATTGTCACTTTGATGAGACAACTTTCCCATCTTTAGGGGAAAAGAAAATACCTCATGACGTTACGCATGAACTTACTTGGTATGTCCTTACCATGTCTCATTTAGATCCTCTCACATCCCAAAGTGAAACTGAAGTGTAAAGGATAGTGCATTTACAAATTATTGCCAACCAAATGCCTGATGTATTTGTAGATACGGTAAAAGTGACAAGATCACATGTTCCAGCTACTAATGCACCAGCAAAAATCAATGTAACTGCTAAACAGTCCATTCGAACCGTGACTGATCAATCTACCTCACGCTAGAAGCGTGGTAGACCTGTTGGATCGAAGGACATTGTTCATTGAAAAAGAAAGGCAAATAATCAAACAAATATCAATCATGATGATCCTAAGATAAATGAAAAATCCACACTCTCTAATACTCCTCCAGAAGAGGTTATGGTTCCTAAAGTGACGCAAACCCCTGAAGTGGTACAAAATCCTAAAGAACAGGAAAATGAAAATATTGAAATATCTTTAAATTATGCTTATACACGAGAGATGTGGAATTGTGAAACAATTATAATTGATGATATATTCTCATTTACAGTAGCTATTGAAATTCTGAATGATGATGATTTTGAACCACGTACTGTGGCTGAGTGTAAACAAAGACATGATTGGCCTAAATGGAAAGAAGCAATTTAAGCAGAATTAGCTTCTTTAGCAAAACACCAAGTGTTTGGGCCTATAGTTCTAACACCTTAAGACGTACAACCCATTGGATATAAATAGATATTTGTGAGAAAAAAAAATGAGAAAAATGAAATTACTAGATATAAAGCCAGACTTGTAGCCCAAGACTTTTCCCAAAGGCTCGGTATAGACTTTGATGAAATATATGCACCTGTGATAGATATAATCACATTCAGATATTTAATAAGTTTAATAGTCTTTGAAGCACTAGATATGCGTCTAATGGATGTAGTTACTGCTTATTTGTATGAAAATTTAGACACTGAAATTTATATGAAACTCCCTGAAGGATATAAATTGCCTGAAGAAAAAAAGGGTCAATTCAAGAGGCATATACTCAATTAAATTACAATGATTATTGTACGGATTAAAACAATCTGGACATATGTGGTACAATCACCTCAGTGAATATTTGAAAAAAGAGGGATATGTGAATGACCTATATGCCCATGTGTCTTTATCAAAAGGTCAGAATCGAGATTTGTTATTGTAGCAGTTTATGTTGATGATATGAATTTAATTCGAACTCCTAAAGAGCTCTAAAAAACCGTTGAATATCTGAAAAATGAATTTGAAATGAAAGATTTAGGGAAAACAAAATATTGTCTCGGCTTACAGATCAAGCACAATTCAAATAAAATATTTATCCATCAATCAGCGTATATCAAAAAATTATTAAAATGCTTTAATATGGATAAGGTTTCTCCTTTGAGCACTCCTATGGTTGTAAGATCTCTTAATTAAAAAAAAAGATATATTTCGTCCTAAAGAAGAAGATGAAAAGATACTTGCTCCTAAAGTACCATATCTTAATGTCATTGGACCCTTATTATATTTGGCCTAATGCACGAGATCGGATATATCCTTCGCAGTTAATTTATTAGCCCGATTTAGCTCTGCATCAACCTGTCACCACTGGAACAGAATCAAACATATACTTCGTTACCTATGTAGAACTAGAGATTTGAAATTATTCTATTCTGTCAAATCCTCTAAAAATCCTAATTTGGTTGGATATGCAGACGCTAGTTATCTTTTTGACCCTCATAAGGCCTATTCACAAACGGGATATGTTTTCACTTACAATAACACAACTATATCGTGGTGTTCCACCAAACAGACCTTGGTTGCAACTTCTTCAAATCATTCAGAAATTTTAGTTCTCTATAAAGCCAGATGAGAATGTATATGGTTACGATTTGTTATCCATCATATCCAAAATGCATGCAGTCTTCCTTTTACAATAAACATTCCTTCCACATTATATGAAGACAATGCAACATGAATTGCCTAAATTAGAGGTAGATACATCAAAGGAGACATAACCAAACATATTTCACCGAAGTTCTTTTACACTCATGAGCTCTAATAGAGCAAAAAAATTGATGTCAAGCAAATAAGATCCAGTGAGAATCTTGTAGATTTGTTCACTAAGATACTACCAACATCAACATTTGAGAAGTTAGTGTATAACATTGGTATGTGACGGCTTAACAAGCAACCAAATTAGTCCTACTACAAAAAGGGAGAACATTCATCAGAGTGAACATTTGTCAGACAAATATTTAAAATTTATCACATACTAGACAAAAGGTGCACTGTACTCTTTTTTCCTTTATTAGGTTTTGTCTCACTGGGTTTTTCTAGTAACATTTTTAATGAAACAGTTTAAACACGTTCAACATCAACTTACAAGATATTTAATAATTATGTTTTTTTACTTTAGTTTTTATCCCACTAGGTTTTTCCTTAGCAAGGTTAATATAATTATCTGTAAGTGATGAAAATCCAAGAGGAAGTGTTATACATGGTAGATTTTTCCACCACATGATTTAGACTTTTGCTAAAAGATTATGTGAAGGCATTAACTACCTTGGAAAATTGGCTTTGAAGATAACCATTTTTGTTGACTAAAGGGCGGTAAAATTTCCTATAAATATCCCCCTCCTCTCCTTATGTAAGATCCACACTTCCTTCACTTAAGCTTTCTTGCTTCTTCCTTTTGCTTATTGTCATCATTTCAGAAGCCTTCCTTCCTTCTATTCCTTATAATAAAATTTTAGTTACAGTTTCCATCATTAAATTAATTCTGTTATATTTATAACAAATATAACTATTAATTGAATTTAAATAATTTATTTATAAAGAGGATTTAGTTGAAAAAAAAGGGTCAAAAGACTTGTTCCCACCCAAGGTTCCCTAAATTCATACCCTCTAATTTTAAAAAACTCAACTTTTATTTATGAACAAAATTCTGGTAAAAAAACTCAACTAATATTATGAGTAAAATTGTTATTAAAAAAAATTTTAAAAACTAAAGTTTTATTGTATTTCCTCCTTTAATTTAAAAATATAAACAATTTTCTCCTTCTAAAGTTTGAAAAATAACAATGTCAACCCTGAGTTTTGAAATCATTGTCCGAGACAACAAAGTTCACCATCTTTGATCACATTGACTCTTCTTTCTGTCTTATCTTCTGCTATCAACTTGTTCTCACCCATCAACAATAGAGATTTCCTTCGACAAAGATGATTGTCCCTGTAAGAGTTAATTGTGTGAAAACAAGTAAACAAGAAAGTAAAATTATTATTTTTCAAATTTTAGATAGAAAACAATTATTTAATTTTTAAACTAAAAAAATATAATAAAATTTTAATTTTTAAAATTATTTTATAAAATAATAGTTTTATCTTTAACTTCAAAAAATTTTAACAAAAATTTTATTTATAAATAAAAGTTTATTTTTTTGAAAATTAAAAAATACAAATTTGAAATTACTACTACCCTTGGTGGGAATCAAAGCACGAAAACATTAAATAATACTTGCTGCGACACTGACATTTCCCATCAGAATTTGTCCTTTGGTATCGTACTTTTGAAGACACGTGGCCCAATTTCACGTGATTCCAAATCTGCCAAATAAACTTTTTATTCAATCATAATTTTTCCATCCATGGTTCAGCCTAATAAATTTCTCACCCTACTAAATTCATAAAACACACTTTTTATTCAAAATCTACCTATCTCAACAGAAAAAGTTCTAATAAAAAGTTAAATTATTATTCTAACTCTAACTATTTCACTCATAAAAAATTACCATTTACCTTTAACATTAGTTTCCATAATCAGATTCAAATTTAAAAAATGGACTATCTAAGATATGAACTTATTCAATAATATCACTTTCAATTCTTCTTCTAAACTCTTTCTCATAAATCTGTCAAACTCTAAGAAAATGACATTATTAAACTCATAAAATACACCTCAATCTCGAGACAATTAATGATGGAATTAACCATTTGGAGTTCATGAAATTGAGGAGTTCATCTCCCCTCCTCCCTCTCCCTTCCTCCATAATAATTGATTTTGTGCATAATATCATTGATCTAATTTTAATTGATAGTCGTAGAGGTCTTCTTCCCTCTTCTCTCTCTCTTCTTCCGCAACTATCGTTTTCTGTCTCTCTTATAGCCAATTCTTTTTTTTTATTTTAATAATTAAAATATTAATAAAACACCTTGTAGTTGGTAAGTCAATATAGAAATGGGCCCTAAATATTATGTGCCATGTCCTACACTGTCTATAATCTCTGGTCCATTCGAATTTAATGATTGCCAGTGAACCCATTTATGGTATGAGTAAGATGCTTGAACAGCTAGGCCAAGTAGAAAAATAGAGAAATGAGGATACTTGTAATCGTTTCAGCTATGCAAAGTCTAGGATTTGCCTTTTGTGTATCGCTGTTTTTGGCAAGTATTAATGTCGTCATCTCATCAAGCAGCCCTAAGAAAGAGTCTACAAAACAGCGTGCAGTGTTTGTGTTTGGAGACTCATTGTATGATCCAGGAAATAATGACTTCCTCAATATCAGCATTGATTTGAAGGCAGATTATCCTCCATACGGTGAGACTTTCTTCAAGTATCCTACCGGAAGATGCAGCGATGGGCGCCTTATCTCTGATTTCATTGGTAAGCTAATTTATAAATAATTATCTTTAAACTTAATTCTTCGTTTCCATGTCAATATCATTAAATCATGACATTTTGTAAATGCTTGGTGCAGCCTTGCATGTAAACTTGAGTGTGTGGAAACCATATTTGGAACCTGGAAAACAGCAATTCATTAATGGAGCCAACTTCGCAAGTGCTGGAGCTGGTGCTCTTGCTCGTACTAATCCTTCCACGGTATGCGATCCTAATATCATGTGGTGATTCAAGTTTTAAATACAAAATCATAATTTATAACTAAGAGAAAACATATTCAAAGGGAAAATTAAACTAGAATTTATGAATTCCTCTGATCTGTTTTTCTTTTAACATTTTTGAAAAAATTATTAATTTCTTTGGTAATTCTCAGTCAAAAGCTTCTATAATAACTCTTCAAAACATAGTTATAAGTATTATACGATACACAATACGTATCTTACGATACAAAAGAAAAATGATCTGTATTATAAAATATATTGAATTAATACTATATAGTGGACGTATTATATGATACGATATATTTTACTGATACAGATCGATACATTTTTTTAGAAAAATTATGATGTAATATAGATGTATATAGAAAATTTAAAATTTTTAAAGGTATTTGTGATAATTTTCAAAATAATAATATATCAATTATAATATTTTAATTATTTTATTAATATTTTACTATTTTTTTAAATTTATCATACGATACGACTAGATACTTGATACAAAAAATTAGATCTTCAATATACGATTTGATTAACATGCTTCAAAGTCATTTGAGTGGATAAATAGAAGTCTAACAATTAAAAACTTACGAGAAGCAACTTCGGGCATAGAGGTTTGAAATGTCTTAAATGTCACATCGAAAGAGCACGACCTTTACAAACATATCAATTTTCTAACATTATGATTCCATTTTCTTATAATTAAACCGAAACCGGTGAGAGTATATTTACTGTTTTTTACACTGCAGAAACAACTATCACATCATTATTGTAAGCTATTGTATTAATTCATAAGCATGGAAGACAATTTTCATGAGTTATGGGGGGGATTCTTTCAACATATTAATTACAACAGCATGACATAACCCTATACAATGCTTATTTTAGCTGAACCACATAAAATTCACTTGTCTTATGTCACACACTTGCACCTAAATCTCACTTCTCGTTATGACAATTGCAGCCGCAGTATGTGAGCTACTTAATGTCCATGCGACCTCCTCCAAATCCTAATATCATGTGGTGATTCAAGTTTTAAATACAAATACCGCATATTGTTAGTTTATTAAACATTTATCATACGATCTTTATTTATGATTCCAAATGAAAACCGAAAGGGAAAACTGAAATAATAAGTTTGAAATAGGACTTAATGCAAGAATATGATAAGCAAAAATCTTTCCTCTATTACTTGTTGACTCTGCTTCGAATTTTTCGCAGCTCAACCTTGAAAGACAGCTAAGCTTGTTCATGAATGTGGTCAATACATTGACGCAACAATTAGGAAATGCAGAGGCAAAGAAATTGCTAACAAATGCAGTGTACCTCTCTAGCATTGGAGGTGTTGATTATGAACACTTCAAATCTGATTACCCAAATGCTACAGAATCAATGAAGTTGGAATACGTAAATTGGGTTATCGGAAACATAACGAATGCCATCAAGGTAAGATTCTCTCTTTACAGTCACCAATACAAAAAGTTGTTGGGCTTTTGTTTCTTATTTATCTTTATTAATCTTTTGGCCTTAGGAAATATACAAAGTAGGGGGAAGGAGATTTGCTTTTCAAAACGTTGCACCCGTGGGCTGCTTTCCAGCAGTTCGACAAGATTATAATCTCAGCGGCCCTCAATGCGAAGAAGAAATGTTAGCATTAGCAACATTGCACAACAATGCTTTATCTAATGTTTGCAGGAAGCTAGAGAGTCAGTTATCAGGATTCAAGTATTTGATTTTTGATTTCTACAATTCCCTTCTCGATAGAATCAAGAATTTCTCCAAGTATGGTAGGTTTTGACCATAATTTTTTATTTTATATTTCTTTTGATAGGCTCTAGAGTAATTAATTATGCATACATAACTTTAAAAAAAAAAACTGGTATTAATGAGAGAAAAATAACTAATAGATAAATATTTGATCATTATAAATACTATTTTCATGATTTTGAAGACTAATTATTTATACTCTTGTTAAAATTAAATAAATATAATTTTAACAAAGGGAAAAAAAGACGGTTAAAAGTCTATTTCTTTTTATTTTAAGGATGGAAAAAATCTTGTTATTTGTCATTGTAGCTTTTTGTTAAAAATATTAACTATGAAAATATTTTTTAACGGTAAAAGCTATATCTATAAGTGATGAAAAGAATTTGCCATTGTTAAAACTTTTTAACGATGAAAAATAAATTTTTAACAATTATTTCTCTTTATTAAAGTAATAAATCTATTTATTTTTATGAGAATATAAATAATTTATTAGTAAAATCGTGAAAATAACACTTATAACCACTAAATATTTATCTGTTAATTATTTTCCTCTCACTTATGACAATTTTTTTTGTTGTGCATACATTAAGCCAATGAATTAAGCAATGAACTGTTTTGAAGGTTTCAAAGAAGGATACAAAGCGTGTTGTGGCAGTGGGGTATATCATGGAAGCAATTGTGGAATTGCGGAATATGATTTATGCACTAATCCTAATGACCACTTGTTTTTTGATGGTCACCATCCTACTGAACATGCCAACTCTCAACTGGAACAGCTGTTATGGAGTGGAAACCCAAATGTTACATGGCCCCTGAGCATGAAACAACTATTTGAATTTGACGAACCTGAGATTAGCAACTTAGCTGATGATGATCTGTTTATGCATGCGTAACTTTATTAAATCTGGCTCAATAAGCTTGTTACCAGCAAGCGTAAACAGTTTTAGTAAAAATTGTTTGTGTGATATTTAGTTTCAAACTTAATGACTTTTTAGAATCTACTGAGGCTGGATTCTGACAAACTTGTGAGAGAAAATTAAATATGTGTATTATGTTATTCATGCCTTGTTTTTGCTTTATCTATTGTTGGTTTTGGTGTGTGTTGTATGTGGAGAGGTGAAGAAAAAAAGGATTATCAGAGGGAGAGTTTTGTGAGATTGAGAGAGAGCTTGATTGCAAAGAAATATGCTGTACTTTGCAAGTTTTTCATCAATTATAGTGAACTTTTTTTTCTACCTTTCACAGTATGAGTGGCCTGATGTCTAGACCCACATAAGTTTGGCATGGTCCACTACAATAGCAGGCGTGTCATTCCAGATTAAATCATTTTTTATGCTGGCTCAATCTATTTGACTTGTCAAACACCATCTTTATAACCACTGCGTATCGATACTTGTTTAATTGAGGGTCAGCATTGAGATGATATTGTTCTTTCTTCTCATTATCTAACTGCCAAAAGGTTATTTCTCACTCAAATTTGTTGAGATGATAAATTCTTGTTCATCAAGGTTAAAAAAATAAAATTTTCAGGTATTATTTTTCTTAATAAATTTTATTAAATAAAAAAATAAAAATGTTTTTTCACATAAATATATCAATTTTTTTCACTTATTTTTTTCTTTATTTTTTTTTCTCTATTTTATTTTCTCTTTTTAAGTTTAGGACGCAAACTATAATTTTTAAAAAATTACGTGTCTTGATAAAATTTTTCAAAGAGGTTTTTAGCAAGTAAAAAAAAAAAAAAAAGAAATTTTAAAAGAGTTTTAAAAATTTTAATTTTAGACTAAAGAGATTATTTGCTCTTCATAAATTTTCGAAGCAAAAAGTTTTCGGGAGAGCATTAAAAAGTTTGTGAAGCCAACAGTCGTCGAAAAGGGGAAGCAGCCCATGAATAGTACAACAACGGCAAAAGATCTTACCTTAATAAAGGTAGACGAACAAGGCATGAATTGAAATGATTAGGGTTTTCAAAGGCTACAAGATAACTTTAGGACTAATGTAAAGACAAGATAGATCTCTTATAAGCATTATAAGCATTTTGGGATATAGCAAAATTTATGGAAGGTTGAAAAAAAATTATGTATCAAATAAGAGTTATTTACTAATCTAGTTAGTTATAGATTGTGATTGTTCATGTGTCATTTATTTATTAAGTGACAACTAATAAAGAGATTATTTGCTCTTCATACATTTTCGAAGCAAAAAGTTTTCGGGAGAGCATTAAAAAGTTTGTGAAGCCAACAGTCGTCGAAAAGGGGAAGCAGCCCATGAATAGTACAACAACGGCAAAAGATCTTACCTTAATAAAGGTAGACGAACAAGGCATAAATTGAAATGATTAGGGTTTTCAAAGGCTACAAGATAACTTTAGGACTAACGTAAAGACGTGATAGATCTCTTATAAGCATTATAAGCATTTTGGGATATAGCGGGGAAAATTTATGGAAGGTTGAAAGTAATACTTAATTATGTATCAAATACCTAATTGTGAACAAGAGATGTGACTCACAGAACATCATATGTTTTGAAATGACTTCACATGCATATTTACTACCATCTAGTTAGTTATAGATTGTGATTGTTCATGTGTCATTTATTTATTAAGTGATTTTTTTATTTTTTGTGTGTAGCAACTAATAAATAATGACAAAGAAGTACCCTAACTTGCAAATTATGGGATCAGGTCTCAGACACAACAACACCATAGACTATAAATATAAACAGTATGTATAGATATGGGTATGAAAAATTAGCTATACACATTTTAATTGTTCATTTTTTATTATTGATAGTATATTCTTCTTCTATCAATTCAATAAAAATACCATAGATGAAGGTTATTAATTTTTCTGACCAAACCAACCACGTAAAAAATGGGTAATTAATTAAAATAAGTAAATATCTTTCCGTTTATACGTTTTTAGGCCAGCGAACAAATATTTTACCAAAATAAGCAAACCAATATTTTTTTACCTGTTTTACCCTTACGTTAAAAACCCTAGTAAAATCCAAAAATGAAATATTTTGAAAGTTACTTTGCCGAAAACGGAAAAGAGAAGGCCGAAATCAGAAATATGAAAATATAGAGCAAGAATCACCGGCGAATATTGTAAAAACAGTAAAAACAGCCAAAATCTGGAGAAGTGGTAATATATATCAACAATGGTTTCACAGGTTAGTTACCATTTGTATTTATTTTATTTATTTGGTTTATGTAATCTCCATCGATCAGTTGTAAATAATTTATTGTTGGTATGGCTTAATATTGGGATGTTAATGTTGGGATGTTATTGATTGAATGGATTATGAGAATGTGCGTCGATTTACGGAGGTTTACGGTGGATATAATGGTAGTTATAATGGTTACGACGGTGGCTAGGGTTTGTACAGTAAAACCCTAAATCTGTCGAATTATATATATCTGCGTTTTGAGAATGTTTGAAATGGTAATAGATGGCTGGAAGTGTAGCCGTCGAAAGACGAAAGCGACGCAAATTTGCAGTGTCGCAAAAGACGGTAGCCGCGCAAAACGCACACCGCACTCACTGTGTAACGCAAACCGCTCTTACTGCGCAAACCGCGTAACCCAAATCGCGCTTACTGCGCAAACCGCGTAACGCTAACTACGCAAACCGCGCTAACTGCGTAAACCATGCAACGCAAACCGCGCAAAATCGCGCAAAATACGTTTTGGACTGCGATATCACCTTTGCAATTGTTTAAATTTAAAATTTATTGAATCAAACTCATATCATTTCATTTTTAAACGTGTTTTTTCAGAAATTTCTAATTAATAATCAAGTGGGCGAGAGACGATTTCATAATGCGCATGATTTTAGAGTTACTATTAATATTCGAAGTCACAAGGATACGATACAACATATAAGAGCAAAATTAAATTCACAGCAGAAAATATTATTTAGACAAACATGTTTTGGGCATTTTTTGGATTTTAAAGTGCATGGATAGAGTTCAACTTTATTACATAGTGTATTATTTCGACAAGTGAATAAGGATGAGTTGGGAGAAGTGTTTTGTCTTTGATTAAATGGGGTTGATTGTAGATTTAGTCCGATTGAGTTTGCTATGATTACTGGGTTAAGGTTTAGTACAGAATCAGATATGATTGAATACATAACTACAGATTCATTGAATTTTAAAAACAAATACTTTCGAAGTGGTAAATCAGTGACTCATGAGGATCTAGGTAAAAGTTTCATGTCTAAGGCGTAGGGAAACAATGATGAAGATGCTGTGAAGATAGCTGTATTATATCTGATACATTATGAATTATTAGGAGCAGATAATCGAAGAGTAGTATCAAAACATATATTACAATTAGTAGATGATTGAGATAGTTTCAATAGATTTCCGTGGGGGACTATGGTTTGGAAGTTGACTGCAGAATCAATGAGCCGAGCAGTAGAGAAACAATATGAAGAAGTTATGAATGATCATCGAGCATACGATCCAGATATTCCAGTGCAATGTTATGCATTAATGGGATTTACAGTTGCATTTCAGGTATCCTTATAAATAAATATGATTTATATTATTTTTACTCTTTTGATGCTTAAGTTATTTATTTCATAAATTTTATCTTTATATGGGATGCAACTATGGATATATGAAACTATGAGTAACTTGGGGGGTTTCGTAGCTTGCAAGTCTACAGATAGAATTCCTCGTATGTTAGGATGGAAGTCACTTGAGCGACCAGGGTGGGATCTTGTTAACAGCCTATTTGAAACTTCTCAGGTCTATTAATATATTTTTGATATTAAAAAATAAGTTAATTTGTTATATAGAAAATTGATACATTTATTAAAATATTTATTAGAATGTTGTCTCTCCTGTCTTGATTCTATCTGTTGAGGAGAAGCAATCTGTTCGGTTTAAAGAAGTTATGGATTACATGGGGTACACAAAAGAATCTGATGATGATCGTATCCCTATTCAATCTAGTGGTGCAATCCAATCTCCTCACCCTATACGTCAAAACACATATGTATATAGTCTAGTAAAGTCTGGATGGACTCCACCACCGGTTACTAAGTCGGAGCATCAATCCACACATCGAACATCAATGTCTCCTCGCCAGACTACAAGAAGATTCCCTAGTGTTACACATACTGCATCCACATCTACTACTGAATATGTTCGTATTGAGGAAATGCTACGTAGATTCATGGAAACAGTGGAAGAACGTTTTAGACACTTTGAAGAGCGACAAACATCAATTGAAACAAAAGTTTCTGATATGCAACGTATGCTTTATGCCACCCCTGGAGATGAGGTTAGTATAAATGCCAAAATCATATGTTTTATATTTAAAATGAGACGATGTTAATTATAATCTTTCATGATAACACAGGATGAGTCAGCAGAGGTCATTTTTGAGGTGGCCCAAGATGATGATGTTTGTCCACCTGATTATTCCGAGATAGTTACTAAGTGTAGACCTACAGAAACACCACTTCAACCTCGGTCGAATACCCGAAGGACATTATGGGGAAGAATTATCAAGAAAGGGCAGACACTACTCAGCCCTTTTACTGATCCTATGAGACAACGTCGACCACGAGAAGGGAACTAACAAATAAATATTGATTTTGACCAATGGTATGATAATGCTGACAATAACGATACAACTTTGACTTATTTGCATGGGTCTTGTAAGAAGCTTGACTGGTGGGACAACATTTGCACTAAAAACAAGTGGTTAACGGATAAGGTGACTAAATTATCAATATATTTTTATATTTATAAGATTTCATTACTATAAACAAAGTAATTATAATTTATGTTTATGTTGTTTTTTTAGCATATGGATAATTACTTAGTGATGTTGCGTCATTCGTATCCCATTGCTAATTGGACATGTGTTGATACGTTTTGGGATGGTTGGCTACCACGTATTTTACAAGATCGAGAAATGGTTGATGTTGACAACTTTCAATGGCCTCGACTATTACTAGATCCTATCGAAGGGATCAGTCCACAACATGTACAACGGGAAAGGGATATGAGATACGTTGCATGGGCGAAAGTTGACAAAGTATTTAAAATGTTATATATTAGAGTATTTTAATTAAGATTATGTTATGTTATTTATTAAATTTTTGTTATTGCTTTTACAAGTGTACATTCCTATCAATTATGATTGTCAACATTGGGCGTGTGGGGAAATTGATCTCAAAGCGTGGACTTTTACCGTATATGACTCTTCAACTAACTTCATATCTTCCACGGATAAGTTCATTAACATGATGGCACGATATCAACACCTTCCGGCTATCATTAATGCCACTAGATACTGGGAGGTTAGGGGTGATAACCCTAACTTAGAGCCATTCACGTTGATGCGATGTACTGATGTTCCACAACAAGGCAAAAACTCTAGTGATTATGGAGTATTCATACTTTTGATGATAGAGTATTTAGCCATCGGTCGGACATTTGACTATACATCCTCTGACACTATTCCTTTGCGCAGGATGATCGCGTCTAAGATTTTTGCTCACAGACGCACTTGTTGATTTTGTTTCATAGTTATGTATATTTATAAATTTTTTGGGTTGTATGTGTAAATAGTCAATATATATTTATTATTATGTTATGTTGCTTAGCATGATAGTATTTTATTGATGTTTCATATTATTCATGCTTTGGTACGGAGTTTGGTTGGATTGATTGGATTGATATTGAAGTGCATTTTTGGATAAAATGTAAACAGGAGGAAGAAGATTTGGATAATGGTAATAATATAGGGGAGACTATGCCAAATTTTTTTAAAAATATTACCTTTTATATAGTTTACCCATTATAGGCATGATATCAAAATACTTTTCACATTCTTTTATCATCCCTTATTTTAAAACACATCTAAGCAATAATGCACTTCACAGAAATTACCATCTATTAATACAAAACAGAGAAAAAACATTATAGTTTAATGTACAAAAACCATCCATTAATACAAAACAAAAAATAACATTATAGTTTAATGGACAAAGTGAATGTTCCAAACAAAAAAAGTAATTTCCCACAGTTCCAAACATCTGGAGATTTATGCTGTACTGCCCATTCACCTCAAATTACACATCCTAAACATCTGCAACAGAATAATACAAAACATTATAGTTTAAAAAAAAAACCTGAAATGCAAATGTAATATATAGCAATTTGATACTTGGACGTACAATACAAGCAATTTGATACCTCGCCTTGCCTTTTATATAGGGTTCGTACAAGTAATTCTGGTATGCCCACGCTCGCGACACCGACTACAAACAGGTTGACGTACTTTCTCCCCCTGCGATGGTCTCCTTCTTTGTTCTGATGGTCAACCTGAACGTCAATTATGCATTAGAGGTGGCTGGATCGTGGGAAGATTCTCCAGACATAACCATTCAGAAGGATCTCCTAGTGGTTCAACACTCTCTTTATATACTGCTTGCCAATATTCGGTTGAATAGTATTTACTTACCCATTGATAACAATAAGAAAGATTCTGAAACCTGGCCACGGTTACAACGTGTGTACACAGAATATGTGACAATTGAAATTTCTTACAGCTACACTCCTGCACAGATAGATCCACTATAGCGATCGATTGGGCCATATCGTGGGCTTCATATCGGTGCATAGTTATTGGTTTGACAACCATGTTAGCTGATTTTAGGATATGACCTGTTATTTTCTCCTCAGCCTACGAAGTGAGTTTATTAGTAGAAGTCTCTGCATGATTACAAATATATATTATAAGTGTACATTTAAACATCATGCACAAAAGTAGTAAAAAATTATACAAACCTGCCATAGTGCGTTGGGAGTAAAACCATTTCTGAATGGTGGAACGCAAAAACTCAAGTAGCATCATAACTGGTAATTTTCGTGTGTGTCGTGTTAAGGCATTAAAAGACTCAGCAATATTTGTTGTCATTATATTATACCGAATACCTGGGAAATAAGCACAGGCCCAACGTCTATGGTCTATACCCTGTAAATATGCACCTACTGAAGGATTTTCATCATTAATCATTCGCATTGCATCCTCAAAATCTGGTGTTCGATAAGCTTTCGCTGCTCGCCAAAACAACCCATCTATATGTTTTATTTGTTTATACTTGCTTCACATATTACCTTTTATATGATGGTTACACCAACTGTGGTGTGCATTTGGGAACACTTCTCGCACGGAGTGAATGATAGCATGATGTCTATCCAAAATGATGGCCAAATCTGGAATATCGCCTATACACCCATGTAATGCTCTCATAAAGGGGGTCCAAGTCAACGTTTCTTCCTTTCCTCCCACACCAAATGCCAAAGGATAAATTTGGTTGTTTCTATCTTTACCCACAACAACAAACAGTGTACCCCAATAACGTCATTTTAAAAAAGATCCATCAATACAAATGACAGGACAACAATATTCTCAAAATGCTCTAATTAAGCAACCTAAGGCCATAAAGACAAAACGAAACCGATTATCTATATCAGTGTCAATGTGTGTAACGGTGTCAGGGTTTTTTTGTTCCAAATTATAACAATATACAAGTAATTGTTTGAACGACTCTTCAGGAGAACCTCTAATCTCATTTAATGCCCAATTTTTAGCACGCCAAACTTGAGTATAGGAGATATCTATTTTGTACCTATCTACAACATTCGTTATAATGTCTTTTGGCCTATAGATTCGGTTAGAAGCGGTAAACACAAATTGTAATATTTTTCCAAGTGTTCGTTTACCTGCTTGCCTGTGGTGAGGCATTATCACATCCCGAGGACATGTGTGAGTTTCTAACTTCTGTAATACAAAAATATCTGTGTTTTGTAATTTAACTCCCCTTGCCTTTCATTTATATTGAGCGTGTGCACATTTGATATCCCATCTTTTTTTGTTCGAACTAGCCACCTTGATCTGAGAGCCTTTTTCTAAAACATCCCTATATATCGTATCTATCAACACCTGTTTAGATGTAAACTGATCATTCACTTTGATTCTCCCATCTCATGGTGGAACTGAATGTAATGTAATACCTTCATTTTTGACATCCCTGTAAGGATCTGAACCACCGGAAAAAGGATTTGTAACTTCTATGTTAAAAGGAATGGGTTGGTCATGCATTGTTGAAGTGTTATGAAACAAACTTCCCTTAGCTAATCCACTTGGACCAACTCCTGCTTCATGACCACCCCCGTTGTGACCTCTGTTTTCATTATTATCATCATCGGCATCATCACATTCCTCATCACCACCATTATCATTACCACTTCCGTTATCCTCAAAATCATCACCCCCATTATCCCAATCATTATAACCATTATATTCTTCCTCATCCGATTGAAAATTTTCTGTCATAATAGTACCCATCTCATCACATCTATCTGTTGTACCCCGTAAAAGGTCTTGTTGCCTTCTTATTTCATCATGTATCATAACCTCAACCCCATCACCTTCAGGCATACCTTCTGGTTGTGTCTCACAATATATATTATCCACAGAGTTAATCGCATCATCCATAGGTTCAGTTCGTTGTTGTTACATATTGGTTATGACTTCTGTAGGCCTTGTAAACACTGTAAGAAATAACGGATCCCTTTTATGTGTCTTTGATAACCTCATCATAATTCATATATCAAAATCATCCTTCAACAAATACGGTAAATCACTATAAGTAGTTGGATTTTGCATGTAAATTTTTACAATATTGCAACTTTGATTAATGCCTAAACGAGAACACACTGCTTCTACAAATCCATCAAAATTTAATTTTTTACTAACTGATACAAATGTTTGAACTCCACCAACGTATTTCAAACTATTATCACCTCGGTTAACCCAATGTCCACCATATCCAAACAAATATATTAGATTACCCATATTTCTGCACCAAAGAAATTATAAAAGAGATAAGCAGACATGCAAAACGCAAAAAGCAAAACACAAAACGCAAACACGCAAATCGCAAACCGCGCAAATCGCAAACCACGCAAAACACATACCACGCAAAATGCAAACCACGCAATTAACCAGGAATGTACTGCGATTTCCGTTTTTACTTAGATCTGGCTAACAAAACTATTGAATGCAAAAATGTAAATATTTATAAAAAGATTTAAGCAGTCAAGAGGTGCTGATTACAATTTTAAACTTTTTATATATGAGTTTTATAGTTTTCTGAATACATATTATTATTTATGTAAAAGAAATGCAAAGAAACTTACTTGATATATGATGATGATGAATGAGAGAGAGAACACACATAAAATATGTTGTCGTTGAAGTGTTGATAGAAGAATAACGTTGAGAGAGGAGATGACGGTGAAATAAGATGAAAGTTGCGCAAGTGGATTAGTTATGTGAAATGAGAAAGGGGTATTAGTGGAAAAAAAATATTGGTTTGCTTATTTTGGTAAAACATTTGTTCGCTGGCCTAAAAATGTATAAACGGAAAAATATTTGCTTATTTTAATTAATTACCCCGTAAAAAATTGTTTATATCTCATTTATTTATTGTGTCTTTCCATATACTTGCACCTAAGTCTCCTGATTTGGCGTATTCCTTTATCGACCCACATTTCCATACAACCTGTAACTAATTGTATAATCACTTTTCAAATACTTTTACCAAATACTTTTCGAGTTTGAGTTGCTAGTCTCTTATCATAATGACACTCATTTGGAAATATAAAAAAGGAAAGTACAAAGTTTTCATAGTCATGCTATGTGCATTTATGATAAACACTAATTTAAACATAAATGATTAGATGATTTTTAATTAAATATTAATTTTTAATTAACTACCAATTCAATTACATAATAATATATCATATTATAACTAGATTAGTATTGGATAATTATAACTTAATTAATTATAATATAATAGAAATGAGAGAAAAAAGGAAAATGAAGGAGATGAGGGAAATATAACAGAGATGAGAGATAAAAAGTAAGAAGAGAATCAACACAAACGATTTCACAAGGACGAAGGAAGACAGAATCAAACAATTTGGTTTATTCTTGACAAATAAACCAAATGACCAAATGCTAATGATAAGAGACGAACATATTTCAAATGATGAACGAATCAAAAGTGAGAGAGAGAGTGTCGACGAGAGTAAGGGAGGTTGGACTAAAGATGGTGGTTAGAAAAGTAAGGAACAAAAATAAACCCTAGAAGGGAAAATATAACTTTTCAAAAATGAAAAAGCTGAGACTAGAGAAAAATGTTAAGTTTTTAAACTAGAGGGAAGGGGAGAGGAGAAATGAGATAAAATTTTAAATTCTTTATATATTTTTTATCAATTACTTTTTTTAAATTTTAACAAAAAGGTACATATTTAGGTTTTTGAAACTTAAACGGTGATACTTGAGTTGAGACCAAACCTTGGGTGGCAATAAGTCTTTTGGCCTTCTAATTTTAATTAGTGGTATAAAGGCCATTGTCCCTCTTCCTCCACAACCGTCGTCTCCCCTTCTCCCTCCCTCTTATGACCCTTTTTTTTTCATTTTAATTTTTTGTTCAAATTATATAAAATCAAAATGATCATTATGCCCTTTTACAATTAATTTTAGGTTAATATAATCAAGTTTTGGGTGGAAAAAATAATTTATATACTCAATTGGTGAGAAAATGTTTGTCGGCCAGACTTTGGATAGGATAATGTTAATCACTAAATATCATGTGCCATCTCCTTCACACTACATCTTTGGGTGGGAAAACGTTAATCACTGAATATTATGTGTCATCTCCTTCACATTGCAGCTATGTCTATCATCTTTGGTCCATGCATGCAACAGTTCATAAGAATTCAATGATTGCCAGTGAAACCATTTGTTGTATATGAAGTAAGATGCTTAAACACCAAGGCCAAGTAGAAAAACAGAGAAATGAGGATACTTGTATTCATTTTAGCTATGCAAAGTCTAGGATTCGTCTTTGTGTATCGCTATTTTTGGCAAGTGTTAATGTCGTCATCTCATCAAGCAACTCTAAAAAATAGTCTACAAAACAGCGTGCAGTGTTTGTGTTTGGAGACTCCTTGTATGATCCAGGAAATAATGACTTCCTCAATATCAACATTCATTTTGATAACGTTTTATTATTACCGAGTTCGAATATTACTCAGAGATCCAAATCATTTATCAATCAAGAATTGCACAAGAATAGTATGATAAATGATACACAAATCAACACACCAATTTATTTGGTTCGGGTTCAATTGATTAGAACCCTACATCAAAGGCAGATTAGAATCCTCTAGCAAATCCACGAATCAATAAGAATATAGTATAACTTATAGATTCTGAAGCCAATCTAGCATTACAGACGCGAACGGAACTCAATCTCGTATTACTCACGCTATTCCTCTCCAAATCTAAGCGCTACAATGACCATATACACTGACTCAAGGACTTAAACCACTAGATTAAGAGAAAAATCAGTGGATTTATGCATTTCCTAAAACCCCTAGTAGAGAGAACACAAGGAAAATGAAGAGCAAGCTTCCAGATTTGTCTATTGCTCTAATATAGGTTTAATAACCAGTTTTTTATTAAAACTAATCTCCAGATAAAAGACTGCCTTTCATATGTATAATGTCTAAAAACTCCCCAAGACTCTGCTATATTACTAAAAGACCCAATAAGTTTAAGTCAACATATCCTATACATTTCAAGGCAAATTTTCCTCCATACGGTGAGACTTTCTTCAAGTTTCCTACAAGACGATTTAGTGATGGGTGTCTTATCTTTGATTTTGGTAAATGCTGTCATCGACACCTAAATTAAAATTCTAAATTCTTGTAACAAAAATATAGTAAAGGAAAGTAAAGATTGTTTCCTCGAAGAGTTTCAATTAGTAAGTCGTTACTTATCTCGCAAAGCAATGAAACTGGGGGGTGTTTCTGAATTGAATATGAATCATAATTAAAAGTAGTAAATAAAAATCGACAAAATATTCTAAAATAAATAATCAATTAAACAAACTTTAGTCTAGGTCATACCCATAATTGAAACTACAATTGATTATCAACACTCAAAAGTTTCAAATTAATTATTCAAATATTCATAGTGGTATTAATTATTTGTCTTTTTTTATGATTAGTTAACTTTTATTCCAGTTAACTTTTATTGATTAACAACTTGGATACGATCTTAAATTTAATTAAACAATAGCATTAAAAATTAAAAGATTAACGAAACAAGACAACACAAGCGTACGACATTGCATTTAATCTAGTTGATTATTTTTCTAGGAATTACAGTTCCTGATGTAGCAAACAATAAATCTCAGTTGCCACTTCGATAAGATGGATTGAACAATTATGAATTCATCACCTAAATTAGCAATAAATTAAATTAATTGATAAACTAATCACGTGTCTTAGTAATCAATCAACACAATCATGAAAAATAATTCAGAAAGATAATCAATACTTGAATAATAAAAAAGATGCATTAAAGAACAAAAATCTCACAATTTGTAGTTCATGGTTTCAGATCCCTTTAACCAAGAGAAAATATTCAGCCACTGAAAGTCATATTCAACTCTCTAATCCTCTAGGTCAGATTCAAGAAAATGGCGATAATGATCAAAAGAATCTCTCTTCTTCTCCAAAAAGAAAAAATATATATATATAAAGATATATATTCTCCAAATCAGATAAGGATGATAATAATCTCTATATATCTCTAAGAAAATATATTTATCTATATATATCCCTTATCTAAAATATTTCCCCTTTCCAGCTAATAATCATCCCTTTTCTAGGAAGTAAATCTTGACTTTTTTGAAATATCTTAGCTAATATGGACGTCCAAATTTAAATTTTGAAATCTGCTCTCGTCATTTCACGTGTCCCGCCTAGTCAGCATCATGGATTTTGTCGATTCGTAAATCTGCTTTAGTTTTAGACTTCTTGGCCTAACTTACTCCGAAAATGCTCAAAGCTTCCTAAGTGTAAAAAAATAAATAATTTCATTAGCTTGAATTAAATTTTTACACAATATAAGGAAATTAGAAATCAAAATAATGACAATTAACAACATTATCAAATTTCATTGGTGAGCTAATTTATAAATAATTATGTTTAAAATTAATTCTTTGTCTTCATGGAAATATCATTAAATCAGTGACATTTTGTGATTGCTTGGTGCAGCCTTGCATGTAACCATATTTACAACCTGGAAAACAACAATTCATTCATGGAGCCAACTTCGCAAGTGCTACTCCTTGTTCTTGTTCATACAATTCCTTCCACGGTATGCGATCCTAATAACATGTGGTGATTCTAGTTTTAAATACAAAATTATAATTTATAGTTAAGAAAAAATATAATAAAAGAAAAGAGAGAACTAAAATTTATGAATTCTTCTGATCTGCTTTTTCTTTTAACATTTTTGAATAAATTATTGATTTCATTCGTGTTATGCAATCAAAAGCTTCTATTTTAACTTGAAGTTATTTTAGTAGATAAAAGTCTAACAATTAGCTATTTAGGAGAAGCGACTTTGAGTGTAAAAATTGAAAGTCTTAAAAGTCACATCAAAAGAGAACAACCACTAAAAACACATCAGTTTTTTATAATTATGGACAAACTTTCTTAAAATTCAACAATAAACTAACAAAAGTATATTTACTATTCCTTACACTTCGAAAACTACAATCTTACCATTATTATAAATTATTGTACTAACTTAAAAGTTTTTTCTATCTTTATAAAAGGAAGACAATTTTGTAATGAGTTTAGAGAGGTGGAGGGTTCCCCTTTAATTTTTCTTTCTCCATATTAATAACAACAACATGGCCTTAGGCCTATACAAAGTTCATTTTAGTTCGACCACGTAAAAATCACTTGTCTCTTACTCAAATTTTAGTTATTTATATACTTGCACCCAAATCTCACTTATTTGATGTACTTTTCATTAGTATAATTTTCAGCATCAACAATTTGACGTTAAAGAATGCATGTACAATAAGCTTTCTTTATTTCCTCAGTTTTCATCTTTCTTTTACTAATTATTTCAATCTTGATGGCATCACCAAGTAGAATAATCACTCAATCAATGAATATCGTTAATTGTGCCAATGAGTATGGCCATAGTCATGGCTTACCATCTCTACCATCCCTAAAAAATCAAACTACACCTATGATTGGGGGGCAACATGTTATACCCTCATAAATGGTGACCCATATAACTAGTTTAGCCAATGAAATCAAAGTGTTCATATATTGACTTGGCAATGTTATCCCAGTGGCACCTGTAGGGGTAATACTTCTCTTATAAGTAACTCAAGAGTTGTTTCATGCTTCTCAAACTAAATCTCCTATCTCCCCTAGGGAGAATGATAAACAACCTATGTGGCAAAGGGTTTGTCCCATGTTTGATATGGTAAATATAATTCACACAAAAAACCTATCTTATCTTGTGCATACTTGCACTTACAAAATGATGATGTTGACCTATGATGGCATGTAAGCCATAACTCATGACTTGACGAGGTTAATTAGCATGCATAACATTTCACACATATGATAAATCCAAAAATTGATAGAAATATCTCAAGCAGAGGCAACATCAACATGTCCAGATAATATATGCCAAGAACCCTTTGGCCACCAACCTGACTTTGAATTTTCGTAAGGAGTCATCTGCCTTTAGCTTTGTTTTAAACACCCACTTGTGATCTACAACATTCATATTAGCTTCCTATGGAACCAATTCCCAGGTTCGATTCTTTAGCAAGGCTAAAAACTCATCCTTCATTGCTTGAAACCAATTAGGTTTACTCAAAGCTTCTACAACATTCTTTGGTTCCATCAGCTCTTGATTTTTCAAGTTATTAATAAACACTCTTAATGGAGGCAGTGATCCAATCTTCAACCTAGTAACCATTGGATGTTTCAAACACTCTGATTCTATATGTGCTTAACTTTGTTTTTGGATAATAAGATGTCTTCTATTGATAGAGCAACCTCAAGATGAATTGGAGGAAAACTACTGGATGAAGAGATAGATGGAAATGATAACATATCAAGTTTAATAGTAGGCAATAGATTGAAAATTTTTAGACAATATTCTGAATTTAAATTTGTAGTATGGATAAGTTTTTCAACATTTTGTAAAGGATTCAAGTTGGAGCTTTTGACATGATCATATGTTTTAAAGTTTGTGAAGGATTCAACAAGATATCAAGGTTTGTTGTAGCCTAAGTATCACTCTTGACCTGAACCTTGCTAGGATTAAGACTAGAAAGGCTTTCCAAAGCCTTTTTAGAAGAAGTACTTATAGGTATATTTTTATCTATGATTTAAGGAATGAAAAAACTCTTTAAAGCTCATTGACTGATTGCAGCAGTATTGTGCTAAAGAAAATGAGGGTTATCTTGAAATGAGAATTCATTCTTATGAAAATTTACACTAGCCGAAATAAAAACTCGACCAACTGAAGACATGCATTGGTAACCTTTATGTTGTAAATTGTACCATATGGAAACACATTTTTATGTATGAATACTCAGTTTATTTTTTTTATATGGTATTAGGTATGGAAAGCAAACACACCCAAAGGTTTTTAAAAAAGAATAATCAATGGATTCCTTGAACAGTATTTGGTAAGGTGAGTTTGGAGACAAAATAGGAGTTGGTAGTCAGTTTATCTAGAAAGCAGTAGCCTGAATGGCAAGCCACTAGAAGGATAAAGGTAGGTGAACTTGTAAAAGAAGTGTAAAACCTGTTTCAACCAAGTTAAATTGAGACTTCTAAATTCCCCAACCTAATCACTTTAAATTGTTTTAATATTCCTATAAAATTGCTTCCCAATAGCTAGTTGAAATTTGAGAAAAACTTCTCTAGTTTCACTCTTTACACTTAGTGGAAAAATCCACATAAACCTAGAAAAATCATTTACAAACACTATATAGTACTTGAATCCTTCCAAAGACATTATAAGAGCTAGCCCTCACAAGTCTATATGAATCAATTCAAGAGAAGTTGTGCTTTAGAAATAGAAATGGAAAATTTTCAAAGAAGATTTTTTTTCCTAGTTGACAATATGAACATAATGGCATTTTATTAACACCAGATGCATTAAGCTTCAAAGTTTAATTTGAACACCAAATTTAATAGTTGTGTACAAGGATGGCCTAACCTCCTATGCTACATAATTGATCAACTTTATTGATATGTAAAACAAAATTGTGAGTTATCCTATTGTCTAAACCATAACAAGACTTATTCATTAAATTGACCAGATTTGAGCAACCTTTGAGAACAACATCAGTACTTGGTTGAAATTGATATAACTCATCTTTCACATTTCCTTTGAGGAGCACAACCCTAATTTCTTTATCCTTGACAAGACAAAAGTCAGAGTTACACTCAACTACAATAGTATTATCTATCGTTAGTTTAGAAATACTCAACAAATTATTTTTATATTGGGCACACATAAGATATTCTTTAAATGTAGACATTTGTCAGCTAAATTGGTTAAGAGGAAGGAAGAACCTATATGGAAAATACTAAGGCATTCTTAATTTCCAACCAGAAGTTGTTATCTACCTTCGTACCCCACCTTAATATCCAGTTGTGTTGAGTTTGAAATGACATGGTTTGTGGCCTTGGAATCTATATACCATGTAGGATCAACCACTGTTGTTGGAGTGGCAAGAAAGCCTTTAGTTACTTTACTTCCACTTCCTTCATGTAGTACACTTGCATCTGATTTCTTGACAACTTTAAGCCATTGTGATTAAGATTTATTCACCACTGGATTCATCAATTGTCCATTATTTGGTCTAATGCCAAAAAGAAAACCAGACTGTCTTGCCACACTTTGTCCTCCAAAGTGACCTACTCTCCCAACATTGGCTTCTATATTATTCTCATTTCCATTAAATTAGGACTAAAAATTACTTCCTTTGTACCCTCCTGAATTACTAACATTCCCTACATAGGTTAAGTCAAACCTATGGTAGCAATGCAAGGTTATACGACCACTCTTTCCACACACTTGACATATCATTTTAAGCCTATTAAAACAATCTTTGCCTCAACCTCTCATCTGGCTGTATTACAAATTTTTCATTCTCAACTTCAGACTCACTGCTCATTTTTTTATTCTTCTAATCTCTATTATCAAACTCTTTTCCTCCAATCCTATTAGTTATATTAATTGATCCACTATGTATATTAAAACTATATGCAAAATGTTTGGATAAACTCTGTTCATACCTTTGTATCTCTCAACTTACACCATTAGCACATACATCAAGCTTAGAAGTTATATACACCACAGCTGGATCAAACTCAGGTTCAATACCAAATAGTATGCAAATTAATCAGTTCTCCTTTTATTAGATTTTGACTATTAGCTATTAATGCATCCGTCACATCTTTCAATTTTCTGAAGCATTCATGTATCGTCATGCCTCTTTTTTTCAAAATTTGAAGCATATTTTTTAGACTCAACACTTTCAACTTTGATTCAACAATAAAAAAATTCTCCAATGTTACTCAAATTTCATGTGTAGAACTACATCTAGAAACATGATTGAACATACTTTCATAAACAGACACAACTAACCAACTCATCAATAATTTGTCAAGTTTCTTCCATCTATAGTAATTAGTATTTTGTTTCTTAACTATATTACCATAAGCATCATTTTCAATAATGACAAACGGAGAAGGATATTCAATAACACCAATAAGTTGCTCATCAAGTTCTAAAGCTCTAATAGTACAAAATACTTGTGCACGCCAATACCTGCAATGTATCTTCTATAAGCTTTGGATTAATCACTTGAAAAGTTGACATTGAAAAATCACTCAGCACTGACAGACAATGACAAAAAGCTACACCAGGATCTCTTACTTTCTTAGGAGTATTTTGAAAATTTGATGAATAGCTAACCATTGACACTAATAAGATGGCTTCGATATCATGACAAACGAAGAAAAATTAGCAAGAGACGAACATATAAGCCTTTATTGTCATTCAATTGTTGTTTCATTACCCAACACCTTTTAAAACAATGAAATGATCTCTCGTCAAATAATCTTCCCCTTCTCTTATTCATCTATTTCCTTTTAATTTTTATAATAAAATAACTCTTTCATGCACCATTTCATTAACTCCTCTACACACCATTTTGCGATGACATTTTAACACTATCGCACATGGAGACAAACTTTTCCACTCAACCATTGACTACTAAATAAAAAACCTAACATATGTTTTAAGTGGCATTTGTCTCCTTCCTCTTTATTTGTTTAGCACTAATGAAAGAGCAATTGGTTGGATGATGGAGATAAAGGGCACAGACAATCTACTGAGGTTGTATTCTAATAAATATGTGAGAGAAAATTAAATGTGTGTATTATGTTATTCATGCCATGTTCTTGTTGTATATATTGTTGGCTCTAGTGTGAGTTGTATTTGGAGAGGTGAAGAGAAAAAAGATTATCAGAGGAAGAGTTTTCCGAGATTGAGAAAGAGCTTCGTTGCAATTAAATATGCTGAGACTTTGTAAGTTTTTCTCCAATTATAGTGAACTATTTTCCTACCCTTCATAGTGGACGTAGACAATCTATTGATTTTTAAACCATTAAAAATCATTATGTGTTTTTTATTCTGGTTTCTTATCTAGTTAATTTTTTTCTATAACTCTTTAATTTCATTGATGTTTTCATTAACACACAAACTAGAATAATTTTGCAAACTCTAAAATGCATGATTTAGTATCAAAGCTAGGATTTACAGTTTAGAAGATTGAGGTCCGAGCGATAACCATGGCATAGAGCTCAGAGGACAAGAACAAGTTGCATTCACCTAATCACAATTTGGTGGCCCAAACGCCAGTTCAATAAGAGGTCCGAGCGATTCCTAACATATGGGAGAAATGTCAACTTTCATGTATGATCAAATAAAGATGCGAGACTATATGACTAGGTATGTAGTTGCTTCTGATCAACCTTTTAGTTATGCACAAGATGAAATTTTAGAATGGATGATGCAAAATAATGTTCAACTTATATTTAAAAGAATTCTTAAATCAACTCTTTGGTCAGACATCATGAGAAATTATGAATTAATGAAATTAAAAGCAATTGAAGTATTAATTAAATAATTTTAGTGGTGTTATTTCAATAACTTCTGATTTATGGATTGTTACAAATTAAGATATAGGGTACCTGTATGCAACTGTCCATTATATTAATTATGATTGACAGTTATACAAAAAAATTATTGCAATTAGAAATTTAGAATATTCGTATGATGGTCTTAAAATTTATTGTGTATTAGCAAATATTTTTGAAAAATATAAAATTAATAATTCTATTTTTTCAACTACTTTTGATAATGTCAAAATAATGTATAGTATTTATGAACAAAAATATGGAAGGACTGGACAAAGTTCTGTATCAGAAGTAAGTTCCGGTAGTTCAAGCAAAAAAAAGTCATGCATATGATTTCTTTTTGCAAAGGTAAGCAGTCTATTAGTCAAAGTATAAGTTATGGTTAATTTTATAATTATATTAATATTAACTATTATCCAGAAATTGTTCAAAGATATAATGTTGAAAAACTAGATGTTTTGACATGGTAGAAAAACAAGGCAGAAACTTTTCCTGTGCTTGCTGCCACAACCCAAGATTTACTAACACCTCCGGTGTCAATTGTAGCATCAGAATCAACTTTAAGTGCAGGTAGATGCATATTGGATGATAGGTGATCTAATTTATACCCAAATATGATCGAGACGATAATATGTATAAATGATTAGGTCAAAATTGATTCAGAAATTATAGAATCGAGTGATAGAAGATATTTTTGAAGAATTTAGAAATTTGGATGTTGAGGACGAGTAGATAAATAGTATGGTATATATATTTTATTTATGTTTGTAATTATACAATATATAAATGGCCAAATGACTATTTCCCACCTAAACTATGTTGAATTCTCAAAGTTTTCTCTGTTAAAATTGAAAATCTCATTTACCCACCCATGACTGTTTAAATCTGTTAATTTTAAGGGTAAAATCGTTATTTTATATTTAATATTAAAAATAAACTTAAATATGATTTCATTTCCCTCCAAAAATTTAAAAAACTAACTTTTCTCCCCTAAACCAAGTTTAAAACCTAACATTTTATCCCCTAAGCCAAGTTTGAAAAGATCACATTTCCCCCTCTAAGGTTTAGTTTCAAAACTCATTCAGTTTCTCCAGTGCCATTGTTGGTCTTCTCTCCCTCTTGACAATTTTCCTTCCTTCGATGGCCCACCTCAACTCCATGCTAACCTATTCGACATTGAGAGATGTCATATGAGAAGAGAAATTGTCTTCCCAGACGATAAAGACGAGATCGATTGATCTTGTCTTCATCGTCTGGGAAGATGATTTCTCTTCCCAAATGACGTCTCTCTATACCAGATAGGTTAGAGTGGAGTTAAGGCAGGCCGTCAGAGGAAGGGAAACCTTCAAGAGGGAGAGACAACCAACGATGGCATTGAATAAAGTAAACAAGTTTTGAAGGGAGAAGGACTATTTCCCACCCAACTTTTGATGCGTTCTCAAAATGCCACACACGCAAGATGAAAATCCAGTTTTCCCACCCATGAGCTGTTAATTTGGATGGTTTCTGTTTGCATAAGGGTAAAATATCCATTTTACCCTTATTAGATGAAATGACAAAAATACCCCTTTGCAAAATTCATCCCAAAATTGATGTGAGGTTTTCCTTCACCCCCCTTAGGTTTTAGAAACTAACATTTCACCTTACCTAAAGTTTTTAAACTTTGAAAACTAACATTTTCACCCCCAAACCTAGGGTTTCCAAATTTTTCAAAAAAACAGTCGCGTCCCATAACTTTCAAAACTAGCAGTTTCACCCCCATTCTTCAACTTCATCTCCCGACGTCATCTCCGACGTAGTCACCTGCCTCCTCATTCTCTTGGTGCGACGACGGTGGTGGCCGAAGAAGGAAGAGACGTAGATCTCCTTCTCCTGGTGCACGGTGCGACGAAGAGACGGAGATCTCTTCGTCGCACAATGCGACGAAGAGACAGAGATCTCTTCGTCGCACCACCCAGACGACGAAGGACGACTCTTCGTCGTCCTTCGTCTGTTCTTCCAGATCTGGACGACGCTTCGTCGTCCAGATTTGGACGACGAAGGGTCGTCCTTCGTCGTCCTTTGTAGTCAGAGATCTCCCATCGATCGATTGCAGCGGCCGTCGGTGGTGGCCGGAGAAGGAAGCAAAACCTTAGGGGGTGAAATTAAAGTTTTCAAACTTTGAGGATGGGTTATTTACTTTTTGAAACCTAAAGGGGGAAACGGTAAAATTTTAAAGTTTTAATGTTTTAAATAGTAAATAATGATTTTGCCCCTGTTCCTAACTGAAAAAATGGACGACAGTTTAGTCATGGGTGGAAAAACTGGATTTTCATCTGGCGTGGGTGGCATCTTGAAAACGCATCAAAAGTTGGGTGGGAAATAGTCCTTCTCCCAAGTTTTGAAACTAAACCCTAAGGGGGGAAATGTGATCTTTTCAAACTTGGCTTAAGGGATAAAATGTTAGGTTTTAAACTTTTAGGGGGGGAAATGAGATTAAATTTTCAGGGGTTAAGGTTCCATTAAATTTAACCGGTCATGGGTGGGTAAATGGTATTTTCAAAGTTAAATCGGGGAACTTTGAGAATTCAACATAGTTTTGGTAGGAAATAGTCCTTTGACCTATGTAAATTAATTTATTTGTACTATGTTATAAACTTATAATATTTTTCATTATATAACCACAGTATTCCTTTACCATAAGTGAAAAGATTATAAATAAAATATTTAGGATATTATCCTCAGTTTTAATAATTGAAAAATAATGTGTTTAAATTTTTAATTAAATTTTTTTTAAAAGTTTTGTTTGAATGGGCTGGCTTGGCCTAACCCATTTGACTCAACTAACATTGTAACTAAGACTGAGTGACATGAAATGCCAAATACCTAAGAAATGATCTCCCTAAGCACAATGGTGTTTAACAACCAAAAGTTTAACCTTGACATACAAAAAGAAGATTATTATTGTTTGTGCACCAAAATGACAACATATTAAAACTCAAACACTAAACAAGACAATTCATGTACCTTGACACATCAATACCACAAGACTTGGCAACCAAAACAAGCCGAGACATAGTATTTTTAGCAATTGTGTGTTAGGAACCCAACTTTTATTTAACAAAATTATTGTTTGGGCTTATAATTCTAAACCCAGCCCTTGTTTTTACCAAAACTGATTTTATTAGAATTTTTATCAGAAGAATCTTTGGTAGTAACCTTAGAAGCACCTTTATCGATTTAATGGATTTCTTTGCAGTATTTTATGATGCTTTGGTTTTTTTATTTATATGCATATGGATTAGATCTCACTTTTGATCCTACATAATTGCTTTCAGATAAACTTTTATTGACAACACTCTTAGGTACTTTAGACGCTTTTTCTACTTTCTTATCATCAACTATCAATGAATCTTCTTGAAAAGATACTAAATCTTTTGCTATGTTAGAATCTGATTCCTCTTCCTTCCCCAGCTTAGGTTGTTTCATAATTATGATACAATTTGATGGATGTTATGGATTTATTAAGACACATTGATGATCTTATGATTTGGATTTTAGTATAATGTTTGGGATATTAATTTGACTTTACTTGAATACTTTATTATTTTAGTTAATAATACTAATTAAGATTATTCAAATTTTTAAAGATTGGTGCCTGTTGGCTTTGGCTTATCTTATATACTTTGATACTGTTCAACATGCATGACATAAATTTAATAACACTTTACCCTCAGAAATAGGACTTTTAGGGTGGAATGTTACGAATGGTTTTAGATAAATCATGTCTCTAAAGGTTGAGGAGCATAACCCTAGATGGTTGGAATTGCTTTGATAATGCATAAAGAATGCATGCTTGTTCTTGGTAGCTTTGTTTGAAAATTATTTAAAGCAAACATATTTCGTTGAAAAGGTTTCATGCATATTTTATAAAAATTCCTTATACTTCCAAAACACTAAACATTCAAGAGAAAGGAAGAGTCTGTCGAGAGTTAAAAGACTTGAAATCCAAAAACTAGAGTGTCCTCAAAAAAGGAATGAGGTCATTAAATAAGACTTGTTTGTCAAAGTTTCTTAGCCACACAAAAACTATTACACTATTGTCAAAAGTTCGATAAGTTCTCAAATTGTGTCATAATGGACTAAGACATGTTATGAACTGATTTGAGAATGTTATAAATCTACATGATCCTAACTTGAATTCTGATTTGATAAATATGATGATATGGGTATGAAAATAACATTGTTATGCTATAATGTGTCAATGGCAGTTGAAATTGTGTATAAAATGAGTTATACTAATTTGTGAATTTATTGATGCATGTTAGAACATGCAAATGAGTAATGTTGCATATTGAATGTTACCTAAGGCATAAAGAATTAAATTTGGTTCAAAAAGGTGTAGAGATGAGAGCCATAAATGTGAAAATTAGAATTTTAGACAATGGTGAACAATCATTCATGAAGAAGTTATAGTTGTTCACATGCATGGTAGACAATAATGAACAATGATCATGCATGAGGTGCATGGTTGTGATAACGTGTAAGGACACATGGTCATAGCTAGGATAATGACAGTCGTGCACGTCATTAAAGTAGTGAATGATCATGCATTGATCATTCACGCCTATTCATATGACTAAATTTACAAAAATAACCTAAGTTGTATGCAATTAGTGGGGATTGAACGAGTATAGCCTTATATGAATAAATTTAATATGAAATAATGATAAAGGATGCTTGAGTGTTTGGATGAAGGCATATATCTTAAAAAGTTCATATTCAAGTTTAAAGAAGTGAAAAATTGTAACTAGGTGGATTGAAATAAGCTAAGATGAGTTACCAATTGTGTGCAATGTGGTGTAAAATTATGAGGAGTGAGTCGATGTCATGTGATCTTTGACTCAAAAGGATTAGAAAACATACCAATGTTGTGTGATCCTTATTACGAGAAATTTAGAGCCCTTAATGTGTGATATAAGGCAAGTGAGTAAATGCCATGTGTGTGATCTTGTCAACAAAGGATTCCGTGTCACGATTGTATGGTCTTTGCATTCTGTGCTACTATTGTGTAACCTTTAGCACAATGGGGTCAATATTATGTACTCTATGGTATGGGTTTGGAGTACTATTGTGTGATCTCTGGCTCACAAACCCAATGTGAAAGCATGAGGGTTGTCGTGTGATGTTTATGAGATGTTTCATGCATATGCCTTTATAAGGGCATTCACAGTTGAGGGTGTCAATCAAGTAGTTTACTTATGAATTGTATGTAAGGAAAGGAAAATTATACTAATGGTTTCTTATGTGGTCAACGAAATGTTTTATGCACACACTGGGATAAGGACCACCTTTGGGTGCCTTTTTGACAATCCACTTCACACCTATAAATACACTTTGAGGGTAATTTGGTAATACATTATGTATAATGGTTATGTATACCATACCTTTTACAGTGAGTACATCAAGAGTGCACTCTCGTGTATGAGCAGTAAAAAGTAAAATGGTCATTTTGAGCATGGTACATAAAGTTGTTTAAGTATTGAAGGATGTATGATCGTGCATGGAGGTGGTGCACACGTATACACTTAATATAGATGAACAATGTCAGCCAGTTATTGTGAACACCCACACATAAGGAGATGAACGGTTGTACATGACATTTAAATTTTGGATAAGCACATTTCCAATGATAACAATTCATGAAATGTGATTTTGTCATGGGATCGTATGTACGACCATGCAAAGAGACTGCACGACTGTGGGTGTTGTTATATGGCCAAAATAAAAAGAGGTAAAGTGGAGACTAAATGGGTTATTTGCTTTTCATACCTTTTTAGAGCAAAAGAGAGTTTGAGAGATCATTAAAAAGTCTATGGAGACAGAGTCGCCGAAAGGGGGAAACAACTTATGAATAGTACAACAATGACAAAAGATGTTACCTTAACATAGGTAAACGAAGAAATCACATATTGAAAGGATTAAGGTTTCAAGAACAATTAAAGATAATTTTATGACTTGTGTAAAGACATGATAAATCTTTTATAAGCATTTTGGGATATAGTGAGAAAATTTCTAGAATATTCAAAGTAGCACTCAAATATGCGTCAAAGCACAAAACATAATGACTTTTGAAATGACTTGCTTGAAACCTTCTAAAATACTTCATGCCTGCAATTGTCTAGTCAATTGTAGAATTATGACCATCCACTGGACATCTACCTATGTGGAAGAAATTTTTTTTTATTTTTTTAAAATGCTATTCATATTCCCAAATACAGGATAATTGTTATACGGTTAAAAGTTCTCTCCAAAATTAACTCGTGAATATGATTTCATATTGTAACTAGTAAATAGTGATTAAGCAATAATATAACATACAACATAACAATCAATCTTTTATAATTCTCAAAATATGATACAAAGACTTCTTTGATCATAATTTTTTCAAGAGTAATGTTATCACTGAAATTGTTAAAAATTAAAGATAGAACAACACTCAAACATATAATAATATTTCATTGTTATTTATACAAATAATTTTAATATTTCATTAGTAAGTCAAATAATAAATATTTTCTATTATTAAGAAATTAATATTCTGACTATTAGTAATAATAGTCGAAGTGCTATTATGGCAATCGCCACATTCTTAATTTAATCTCAAAAGTAACCCTACCATTAAATATACCAATATGCCCAGGGAATATAAAAAAATGACGTGCAATAGCTATACACATTTTGATTGTTCAGTTTTTATCACTGAAATTGTATTCTCCTTCCATAAATTCAATGGCGAAACAATGTACGTTGGCTATTAATTTTTTTGGCCACCCCAACCATTTAAAAAATTCTCCGTATTTTATTTAAGAATAATACTATACATATATATTTTGAATATATAAATTTATACATATTTATATATGATATTTTATAATTAGATGCTATTTTATTTTTAATTTGAAATCATCTAATCATATAATAATATATATTAAATATATATTTATTTATATATTCAAAATTGATATATATAATATTATTATTTATTTATATATTATGCCTTTATGAATATTTGCTCTTAAGTCTCCTTGATCTGGTATTTTTTTTTTTTTGTTGGTTCATATTCCCGCACAACCATCAACTAATTGTATAATCACTTTTCAAATTAATTTTCCGAAAACATTTCGGAGTAAGGATTTAAATAGTCCGTCATATTATATATTTTTCCAATTTTCAGTTTTCAATTATTTATTATTTATTCATAAATTGTGTCAGGCCAACTCACAATCTTGTCCCAAGCTCTTGACAGGGCCTATATGGCTAGTGAGCTTGGTACAATCCATAATTTTACGAACCATGGCCCCAAGCTGGCTGGACCGATATGGTTTACATTTACTAAAGAATTTCATAAAATTGATAATATATTTATTAATTGAATTTGAATAATTTATTTATAAAGAGATTTAATTGAATTTTTAAAAAAAAAAACTCTCAGAGAATAATTAACGTCAAACCTAACAATCCTATGTTTGTTTGGTTATCAGTTGCATTGAATAGTAAGTAATACTTGCTACTACACCAACATTTTGGATGATTGTCAACTTGGTCATGTTGGCCGATAAACCCATATTCTCAAGTCACGCAACGTATTCCACATGTCATCCATTCATTGATTCAAGAAATATGATGGGTCATGGAAAGCTATCATATGCTCAAAAGGAAAGCTAAGTGACCAAGACGGGATACCAAACACGGGAATAAGAGTTTAAGTTTTATAGATAATATATTAAGATTATATCTTTAATTTATTTAATGTAACAATTATCGAATTAATCATTAAATTTAAAATTTTATTTTTTTAGTGTGATTAATTCAATCACCAAAGGATAGTTTAATTCAAGCAAATTTTTTTTGAAAAAATTGTTAGATTATTATAATCACTTTTAATAAAACTATATATATAATTTTTATTCATAAATAATAATATATTATAATATAATTTATATTATATTATTTTTAATTATTTAATTATATAAATAATATATTATTATTTATATATAAATTTTGACATATAATATTACCCGATTATTTTATAGATACCATTAAAATGGAATGATTTGTTTTGATGACTTTAGTTTTCCTTCTTAGGAAAGAAATATTTATTATTATTATATTTTGGTTGACTAATGCATTTTGAAATTCAAGAAGTTAATAGATTGTATTAAATTATGGATGTTAGATATTTTCCTGCTTTAGAAGATGGCACCTGCACATCAACCGACCTCATCACGACTAATAAAAGACACAAAAATTATTAGCTTAATTTTCAATTAAGCCGGCTGGTCCTTATCTTGAACCTTTCCACTTTGTTGGCCAACACGACCAAGTTTAGTCTAACAGCATTTTCCCATCCCTTGAATCCGTAAATCACACTTTCCACCCAAGGTTCAAGTCTATTAACAAAATAGAGTTCTAATATAAAACCAGAAAGTTTAATTATTATTGTAACCATAACTATTTCACTCATGGGAAATTGCCATTTATCCTTAACACCGACATCTAAAATCATATACAAATCCAAAAAATAGACTATCCAAGATCTAAACTCTTTTAATAATACCACTCATAACCTCTCTAAACTCTCTAGCCTCCTATACACCCAACAAACACAAAGAAAACGACATTCTTAAATTTGAAGAGTACACCTTAATCTCGATAAAACTAATGACAAAGTATAATCACAAAAAGTTGATGAAGTTAAAGAGTTTGTCTCCCCTCTTTCTCCTCTACATCTCATTCCCCTTCTCCTTCTCCCTTCCTCCATAGTTATAGCCCGACGCCACAATTACTAATTTTGTAAATAGTATTATAGATATAATTTTAATTTGTGGTCGTAGAGTTCATTATCCCTCTCCATCTCTTTTCCTCCACAACCGCCGTCTTCCCTTCTTGTCTCCTATGGCTAATTTTTATTTCATTTTAATTTCTTTTTCAAATTATATGAAATCAAAATGACCATTATGCCCTTTTACAATTAATTTTAGGTTAATAAAACCAAGTTTTGGGTGGAAAAAAATAATTTATATACTCAATAGGTGGGAAAATGTTTTTATGCCAAACTTTGGATGGGCAAATGTTAATCACTAAATATCATGTGCCATCCCCTTCACATTGCATCTTTGGGTAGGACAAAGTTAAGCACTAAAGATAATGTGCCATCTCCTTCACACTGCAGCCATATGTTTATCATCTCCGGTTCCCTCGTGCAACAGTTCATATGAATTTAATGATTGCCAGTGAGCCCATTTGTTGTATATGAAGTAAGATGCTTAAACACAGAGGCCAAGTACAAAAATAGAGAAATGAGGATACCTGTATTCATTTCAGCTATGCAAAGTCTAGGATTTGTCTTTTGTGTATCGCTGTTTTTGGCAAGTGTTAATGTCGTCATCTCATCAAGCAGCTCTAAGAAAGAGTCTACAAAACAGCGTGCAGTGTTTGTGTTTGGAGACTCGTTGTATGATCCAGGAAATAATGACTTCCTCAATATGAGCATTGATTTCAAGGCAAATTTTCCTCCATACGGTGAGACTTTCTTCAAGTATCCTACCGGAAGATTTAGCGATGGCCGCCTTATTTCTGATTTCATTGGTAAGCTAATTTATAAATAATTATTTTTAAACTTAATTCTTCGTCATCATGTCAATACCATTAAATCAGTGACATTTTGGAGGTGCTTGGTGCAGCCATGCATGTAAACTTGAGTGTGTGGAAACCATACTTGGAACCTGGAAAACAGCAATTCATTCATGGAGCCAACTTCGCAAGTGGTGGAGCTTCTGTTCTTGTTGATAGTAATGCTTCCTGGGTATGCGATCCTAATATCATGTGGTAATTCAAGTTTTAAATACAAAATCTTAATTTATAACTAAGAAAAAACATAATCAGAGAGAAAACTAAACTAGAATTTATGAATTCCTCCGATCTATTTTTCTTTTAACATTTCTGAAAAAATTATTAATTTCTTTGGTGATACGCAGTCAAAAGCTTCTATAATAACTCTTCAAAATATAGTATAAATATTTTATAATACACAATACGTATCTTATGATACAAAAGAAAAAACAATCTGTATCATGAAGTCTATCGAATTAATATGATACAGTAAATATATCATATGATACGATACATTTTATCAACACGGATCAATTGCTAACAAATGAAAAGTGACATATAACTAATAATAATTCTATGATATTTAGTTTTGCTGCTTATTATTATTAAGGTCTATGAAGAAACATCAATAACCTCTATTTCACTCCAAAAATATTTAAAAATTGATTATATTTTAATTTTTAAGAAAATTAAATAAATAAATTTCGCTTTTGTTTATTATTAAGGTTGGTGTGGACATGATATGGGGTCGGGTTGGACACAATCTACCACTGTAACGGGTTATACTAGGTTCAGGGGTTGTGTGGATCTTGTCAGACTGTAATGGGTCATAGTAGTAAGCCTTTTTAAAAATAAAAAATAACTTATTAAATTTTCATTCCGCGGGTGCAAAAGTTTTTTACACCCTTTTTCTGTCCAATTATATGTCACTTCTGTCCAAAGTATGTGAGTTATTTAATGTGCATGCACCGTCCTCCATATCCTAATATCGTGTGGTGATTCAAGTTTTAAATACAAATACTGCATATTGTTAATATATTAAACATTTATCACAAGATCTTCATTTATGATTTCAAATGAAAACCCAAAGGATAAACTGAAATAATAAGTTTGAAATGGGATTTAATACAGGAGTATAATAAGAAAAAGTCTTTCCTCTATTACTTTCTTTACTCTGCTTCAAATTTTTTGCAGCTCAACCTTGAAAGACAGCTAAGCTTGTTCATGAATGTGGTCAATACATTGACGCAACAATTAGGAAATGCAGAGGCGAAGAAATTGCTAACAAATGCGGTTTACCTCTTTAGCATTGGAGGTGTTGATTATGCATGGTTCAAAGTTGATTACCCAAATGCTACAGAATCAATGAAGTTGGAATACGTAAATTGGGTTATCGGAAACATAACGAATGTCATCAAGGTAAAACTCTCTCTTTACAGTCACCAATACAAAAAGTTGTTGGGCTTTTGTTTTTTATATATCTTTATCAATCTTTTGGCCTTAGGAAATATACAAAGTAGGAGGAAGGAGATTTGCTTTTCAAAACATTGGACCCCTGGGTTGCTTGCCAGAAGTTCGACAAGATTATAATCTCAGCGGCATTCAGTGCTTAGAAGAAACGTTAGCATTAGCAACATTGCACAACAATGCTTTATCTAATGTTTGCAGGAAGCTAGAGAGTCAGTTATCAGGATTCAAGTATTTGATTTTTGATTACTACAATTCCCTTCTCGATAGAATCAAGAATTTCTCCAAGTATGGTAGGTTTTGACCATAATTTTGTATTTTATATTTCTTTTGATAGGCTCTAGAGTAATTAATTATGCTTACATCACTCAAAAAAAAAAATAGTATTAATGGGAGAAAAATAACGAATAGATAAATATTTAACTGTTATAAGTATTATTTTCATAATGTTAATGACCAATTATTTATATTTTCGATAAAATTAAATAACTATGCGATTTTAATAAATGAAATAATGATAGTTAAAAGTTTATTTTTTATCGTTTTAATAACGGAAAAAATCTTATCATTACCTATCGTTGTAGCTTATTGTTAAAAATATTAACTACAAGAATATTTTTAATGGTAAAAGTTATATTGACAGGTGATGAAGGGAATTTTTCCATTGTTAAAATTTTTTACCGATAGAAAATAAATTTTTAATGACCATTTTCTCTTTGTTAAAATAATAAATTTATTTATTTTTAACGAGAGTATAAATAATTGGTTGATAAAACCGTGAAAACAACACTTATAACTACTGTATATTTATTTATTTGTTATTTTCCTCTCACTTATCCCAGTTTTTTTTTTTTTTGTAGTGCATATATTAAGCCATTGAATTAAGCAATGAACTGTTTTGAAGGTTTCAAAGAAGGATACAAAGCGTGTTGTGGCAGTGGGTTATATCATGGAATCAATTGTGGAATTGGGGAATATTATTTATGCACTAATCCTAATGACTACCTGTTTTGGGATGGTTACCATCCTACTGAACATGCCTACTCTCAACTGGAAAAGCTGTTCTGGAGTGGAAACCCAAATGTTACATGGCCTCTAAGCATGAAACAACTATTTGAATTTGACGAACCTGAGATTGGCAACTTAGCTGATGATGATCTGTTTATGCATGCGTAACTTTATTAAATCTGGCTCAATAAGCTTGTTACCAGCAAGTGTAAACAGTTTTAGTTAATAAAGGAGCTAATAGTTCTTAAAATCTTATATAAAATTGTTTATGTTATATTTAATTTCAAACTTAATGACTTTTTAGAATCTACTGAGGCTGGATTCTAACAAACTTGTGAGAGAAAATTGAATGTGTGTATTATGTTATTCATGCCTTGTTTTTGCTTTATATATTATTCGTTTTGGTGGGAGTTGAATATGGAGAGGTGAAGAAAAAAAGGATTATCAGAGGGAGAGTTTTGCAGCTTGATTGCAAAGAAATATGCTAAAACTTTTTAAGTTTTTCATCAATTATAGTGAACTTTTTTTCTACCCTTCACAGTAGACGTAGACAATCTATTGATTTTTGAACAACTATAAATTCTTGTGATCTTGATTCTGGTTTTTTGTTTACTTAATTTTCTTTTGTAAATCTTGAATTTCATTTATGTTATTATTAACACACAAGCTAGAATAATTTTGTAAACCCAAAACTTCATCAATTAGAATCAAAGCTAGGATTTAGGATTTAAAAGATTGGGGTTTCTAAATCTACAATTCTAGGGTTTAGAAATTTGAGCTTTTCAATCTATGACTTCTCTAGGGCTTAGAATTTGAGGAGTTTTCAAACCAATAGCTAATAGGGTTTTCCAAAATCAATATTTTGTGGTTTTCTTTAATCTATAAGTTATTAGGCTCTTCCATTAGAATTTTTTGGCCATGTCTTAGTATGAGGTAGAAAAGTTCAAATGAATAATGATTATGGTTTATGGAAAATGAAAATGAGAGTCATGTTAGTCAAGGAGGGACTTGCTTCTACTTTAGATAGTGAAGATAAGCTACCAAAAAATTTAAGTGAATTAGAGAAGAGGGATCTACTAGGTAAGGCCTATACTTCACTGATTCTTGGGTTGGGTGACAAAATTTTGTGAGGTAAAAAATGTAAGCACTCCAACTGAATTATAGAGTAATTTAGATGCTTTGTACTTGTCTAAGACTTATCCAAATAGGTTAGTTTTGAAGCAGAAGCTTGTTTGGTTCAAAATGGATGAGAGTAAACCTTAAGAGATAATATGGATGATTTTATGAAGTTGGTTCAAGGTTTAAAAGACTTGACTCTCAAGGTGGACGATAAGCATCAAGTTGTTATTCTTATGAATTCTTTACCTAGGATGTACACAAACTTTATCCATATTATGGCAAACAAACCTTAAAGCTAGCAGAGGATATAGTAGCCATTGCTGTCAAGGTTGTTGAATTTAGAAAATAAGGTAAGCTAGATGTTGAAAGATTGAGTGTTAGAAACAGATCCAAAAAGAAGAATCACCACTAGAGACATCAATCGGGTCAGGCCTCCATTTGGCCCAACACAAAACACAAAACTAAGGTCTGCCACAAGAAGGCCCGGTTAAGCTCATGGGCTAGCCTGGCCTAGCCCAACACTATATAAAAAAATTAAAAAATATTTAGTTGCTTGTGGCAGAAGCAACTGATGCTTTTCCTATAGAAGTTTCTGTTGTTGAATATCAACTTGTTTCAATTTGTTTTAATTTTTTTAATTTTTCCTTATATAACCCTATTCAACTTTTCTTTATTTTTAATTTTATTTATAAATCTCTCGATCTCAATTTTTTCATTATATTCTCAATCTCATTTTCTCTCATCAACTCTCTTTCGGAAGCTATCTGAATTTATAAATAATAATTCTTTATGTATATAATTTTATTTTTATTTTATAAAAATGAGTAGATAAATAATATAGTATATATATTTTATTTATGTTTTGTAATTTATATAGTATATATATTAATTTATTTATACTATATTATAAACTTATAATATGTTTCATCATGTAACCACGATATTCCTATATCACAAGTGAAGTATTATAAATAAAATATTAAGGAATATTGTCCTCGGTTTTAATAATTAAAAAATAATTTGTGTTTAAAAATTTTAATTAAATTTTTAAAAAATATTGTTTAATTGGGTTAGGTCGGCCTGACCTAGCCCAATTAAGGTCTAACCCGACGCTATATATATAAGATCAAACCTTAGGCCTTCACACATCAATGGGCTGACATGACCCAACCCAACCCATTAGTCTGATGGGCCAAACTGAAGCTAGTCTAGCCCAACCCATTGACATCTCTAATCACCACAAAGGCCAATATGAAAGAAAGTCTATGTTAAACTCTAGATTGAGAAGAAGTGTTGTTGGGAATGAAGAGTTAGCATTTGATGGCTATGACAAGTGGCTTTAAAAATTGAATTATATTCTAAGTGGATTTTAGATTCAGGTTGGACATATCCTATGACTTCAAGTAAGAGTTTATTTATAAATTTTCAGAAGCCAAAAGCTAGAAGAGTTCTCATAGGGGGTATTTTTTGTTTGTGAGGAATTAAGCATTGAGGAGGTAAGGTTATACTTGCATAATGATAGCACTAGGTTACTTACATATTTTAGATTTATTATAGAAATAAAAAGAAGCTTGATTTCTTTAGAAAGCTTAGATGTTAATGGCAGAGCCTAAGGTGGAGTTCTAAAGGTCACTAACGATAGTTATCAAAGGTGAAAGGAAAAATGGTTTTAACGTTCTTAATGGCATTACTATCATAGGTACAATTATGCAAGCTCATGATGAAATTGTATTGTGGCATAGAATATTGGGTCATATTAGTGAAAGGGGTTAGTGGAATTATGCAAGCAGAAAGACCTAGGTGATGATAAGATAGAAAAATTACTAGGATTCTATGATCACTACATCAATGGAAAAATGAGTAGGGTTAAGTTTAAGACTAGTGTGCAATATATGTTCATTCAAACATTTGAGGACCAACTAGACATTTATCCTTTGGTGTTTGTAGATACTTTATCAACATCATTGATTATTTCTTTAGAAGGGTTTGGGTGTATTTCTTTAGAAGGGTTTGGGTGTATTTCTTGAAGAATAAAGGGGAAGCCTTTAGGCCTTAATGCATGAACTTAAGTCTCTAAGGTACCAATCAATCAATCATCATATCATCCCAATTTGCATGCTAATTTCACATAATCACCTTATTTGGCACACAACAATGATCAACTTCTAATTTCATAAATTCTTTTACATAATCTCATGCCAAAAATCGTAAATATCATGTACAAATCAACATTTATATATTTAATTATACTTATTATTATTCTAGAACAAATCACATTCTAAAACATGTTTTTTCATTCAAAATTCATAGACTAAATTAGAAAATATACGTCTGTTTACCTCACTTTCATCATTAAGCAATACTTTAAGCGTTAAATCCTTCAATAATTTCTATAATGGCATGAATTTGACCCTTAAGTGTCTCTCTCAATTATTTATTGAATTTACTAAGGAATGGAAAGGTTTCTCTATAGAAAATCAAGCTTGTAACACCCATAAGTATGAGTTGAAGGTATAGTCTTTTTATATTAATGATATAAGTATGTGGCTTGAAAATTTGTTGAAGTGTTATTGATTTGTGGAAATTGGCCTGATGTACGATTGTGCATGGGGGGTGTACACCCATACATCAATTTGCCACATGGATGATAGGAAAATCATGCCATATCGAGGAGGATAATGGGACACTCTACCATGCACTGAGGGGATGCATAGTCATGACATCCGTTACATGCAAAATTTTATGTATGAATGACTTCAATGATTTTTGAAACATAAAACTTAATATAACCTAATTCGATTAAGTGTGCTTTTATTCCAATAGAGAGAGAGAAAGTTATAACCGTTCAAGGTAGCTTTCTAATCGTTCAAAAAGGTTTTCGGTTTGTTTGGTGAAAAAATCAACATCAAATCTTTAGGCTTTGGAAACATGGTAAGTAGGATGTAGTTTTCCTTTAAATGTTGATTTTTTATGTACTAAAAGAGAACAATGATGATGTATGATATGAACCTTGGGATTAGAAAAAGTTATCTAGGATTGATGAATTGATATTTGATAATGCACATTGTATATTAATATTACCATATTCGGACAAATTTAACTGAATATTTATGTGAATTATGATTTGATTTAAAAACCTTTTGAATAGCTTAATGATAAGTTATAGCGTGTAAGAAATGGACTAGGTTGGATTATGAGAATATGGTTGTGCATATGTATAACTTTGAGTTAATATTGTTGATAATGCATAAACTTGATGAAATGTGGATTTGTAGTTTTAGAAGAATGCAAAAACGCTCGTGCATCCTTAATGCAGACAATGACTCCTTATAAGTCAACGCACACTCGTTCTAAAGTTGAAAAGCTTGCACATGTGGTATGGGATGCACGTTTGTGCATGGTGTCCCGAATGAGCATTTGTGCTAGGAGGAATGAACAAACAATGACTCAAGAGTAAGGACTTAATTGATGTTAGTCAAAAGTTAGGTTGCCATTAGTCAAGGATATAGGTGAACGCCTATGATGGTTAAGGGTGAATATTGTGTAAGGTTTATGTTAGAAGCACGGGGAGTGAGGGCTAGTCATGCCCATTTAAATAGTATAAAATTGCCATATTACCTTTATGCTATGTGATGAAATGGGGACAAATTTAGAAAGGCCTTTTAAAAGCAAAATTTGAGTAGCTAACTAATCAAACATGTCCAACTATATGAAAGATGACAAAAACCCTTATCAAAGTCCATTCAAGTCAAAAACAAGAAAGTTAAGAAAAGTTATGTACATTAAGATAGTCACTAGTTGTGTGCAAAACTAATGTTAAATGTGAAAGCAATAAGACTAAGAGAGAGTTGGATACCTATGAGATGCATCATGCATTCAACGTCAAGGTGCATTGTCATACATTTTAGTTTAAGTGTGAATAGTAAGAGAGAGTGGCACTAGTTAATTCATCACGTAGTCATTGAGATGCATCACTCATGGGTCAGTGTTAGGTGTCATCCTATGCTAATTCAATTAGTGATCTTGTAGTTATGTGTACATAGTAAGACAGTAACTACAAGCTCAAAATGTAGACACTTTATATGGATTGTTTGTGGGTGATTTCATTATTTATGGGAGTTGATGTTATTCAGTGTTACAACTTTTTACACGCAATTGTATTGTATGTTAGTAGAAGTTCAAGTTGAATACATCTATTTGAGTTCATATTCTATTTAAGGATATGTATCTAGAGAGAGGTGTTACACAAATCTAATGAGTTAAATTGAATTTTTATCAAACTCTATTAATCAATTTGAGATTATGAATTTTTTAGACTAAAATATCATATCTCAAAGTTGGGTTTGAATAAGTTTTCTAAAAATGGGTTAAATTGTCATTTTCAAAGTTTCAGAGGGAAAAATTAATTTTTCAAAAATTTATAGGGAAAATTATAATAAAATTTGGTTGACTGAATTGGTCGACTATTCTTGCCAAATTTGGCATTCGGATAATCTATAAGCTCAAGGGTGAAGAACCATATTCAAGTTGATTTAAATTGGAAGGAAAAGTGTAGTGAACTTAAAAAGTATAAAATATTTTAAATAGGCCAAAGTACTATTTCCCACCCAAGTTTTTATGCATTCTCAATGTCATATACACGGGATTTGAAAAACCCAAAGTCTCACCTATGGGTCAACTATCATTAGAAATTTTTGTTAAATATTTAGGTAAAATCATTATTTTATTAATAATATTAAAAAAATATAAAATTCAATTTATTTTATCTCTTATGTTTTAAAAACTAACCATATCACTTCTGTTTAAAGTTTTCTAACTTTAAAATATTATATTTTCCCTCAAAATCTTGGGTTTTTTTCTTCACCTCTCTAGTGCTAACGATCTTCACTTTCTACCCTAAATTGTTGGCTGATGCATGGGAAAAGATCTAAAGACACCGACGATTAGAAATCTTGTTAGAAATGAAGAGATATGAAGATCTCTTCATCAAAGAAGAGAAGAGATCTCTAGATGTCTTCGTTGGAAAAGAGATCTCCAACTGTCAGTGTTTTTAGATCTTTTCCCATACACCAGTCAACAGTTTAGAGTGAAGTAGGGAGGTCATCAACCCCGGAGATGGTGGTCAAAAGGGTGAAGAAAAAAACCCTAGGTTTTAGGAGGAAAATGTGACTTTTCAAAGTTAGAAAATTTTAGACAGACGTAAAATTATTAGTTTTTAAAAATTAAAAAAGAAATAATGAATTTTATAATATTATTAGTAAAATAATAATTTTACTTCTACCTCTAAAATAAAATTCTAATAGCAATTGACTTATAAGTGAGAGTTTAAGTTTTTCAAACCTCTTGGGCATGATTTTGAAAACACATCAAAACTTGAGTGAAAAATAGTCCATTGGCCTTTTAAATAAGTACAAACTGATTTTTTTTGCGTCACTTAGATATTTATATATAAGCATTGTCATCACAAAATGGGTAAAATGTGCACACAAAATATAACAGTTCACTATAATCATTTATGGTTTGTCAATTAAGAATTTCCAAGTGATTGTGGAGAATATGAGTTATGAAATTATCCTAATTACTGCTTGTTTTTTTTACGGTGATCATCCTTCTCAGTAGGAGTGAGCAAGTCTATGTATCCAGTTTGAAAAAATAGGAACTGAGTAAGATTTGAGAACCAGAATTGGAACCTATAAAAACAAATTCCTACCTAGAATCTACCTAATTGATTTTGATTTCAATTTCGATTTTAAGTATCCAAACTATTTACGTGTGAGTGTGTGTATATAAAGGTCTCATGGCTAATTCCATTGAAGATGACGATTTGAGAACATTTAATTAACTACGCACATTAGAAGATGTGAGAATCAATATTTCATCTAATCAATTATTCACTTCCTGCATCGCATTCAATATCTTACCTTGATTTCTTCAGTACCACAGGCACATTCAGTTTCCTCTTCTTTTTAGCGACTTCTTGCATAGTTTCCAAGATTTGTGCAACAATCCGACTACTTCAATTGGATTTTTGGTGGTTTTCGTATTGAAAAACCACCGAAAAGGGAGAGAGCTTACCGGTGGTAGGGTTGATGATACACCAGAGTGAATTATCAAGAAGAATGATCACTAAAAAGAGAGAATGAATTTTAAAAAATATAAGTACAATGTTTTAAACTTTGGAGAGAGGATCAATTAACTCTAAAATATAGAAACCCTAGATAGTGGGGCTGAAAAGATAACTTTTTTAAAATTAAGTTATAGAAAATTTGTTAGTTTTCAAAACTAACGTAAAAAATTGGGATAAATTATTTTTTCTTCAAATAAAATTTCAAAATAATAATTTTATTTTTGACAGTAACAAATTAATGGTGTTCAGATTTTTTAAGTTAATTGGTGAAAACATAGGAAAAGAGTAAAGTTTAAGTGGGAATAATTCCTTTGGCCTTTTTATAATCATCATTTATGCTATGCATCTGTATGCATTTTGAAGTAGACGAGTATTTGTGTGCATTCTGAAGCATGGGTGCCATAATGTCTGCATAATGATATCTTCGTAACTTAAACTTCTGCTCCCCTAAGATTTTTTGTTTCATTGTTACGACTCAACGGGGCACATTACACACAAGATTTTTTTAATTTGTCCATTCTAGTATCATTCATAATTGGATAGTGTTCTTCCAAATTTTATCACAACAAGAATAGAATATAGCACCATAACCCTCTTTATCTCTAGATTCCGGTTCTGGTTCCAGTTTCATTTACTTAAGGGATAGAATCAAAACCAGAAATTGGAGCCAGCCGGTTCCACAAAATTGGAACCGGAACCTACCTAGGGTAGACCAACTCCGAGTAAGAGCCAAAACCGAAAGTTGGGTGCTTGTGGTTCTGATTTTGATTCGGTTTTTTATCTCACCAATACATACTCAACGTGCCTACTCTGTTTTCTGAACTGTTACGGAGTGGAAGCACTAATGCTGCGTAGCCTCTTAGCTTGAACCAACTCTTTGAATTTGAACCTGGGAATCACAACTTGATGGATGATGGCTTGTTCATTTGATGAATAAATTAATTTATCACTTCTATCTTAATATATTTATTCACCGGTGGAGGAGGCAAATTTAAAATATTTTTTTTCTTCATTGGATACCATTAATGCAAAGCTCAAATAAAGAATTGTTTCAGTTCTTATGATGGCTTCATTTTATAATAACGAGAACAGCTGTGTCTAGAAATAATTAGTATTTACTTGCCCTGGCTACCTAAGCTTGGCCCATCTTTCCCAAATTCAAAAAAAAACTATATATCTGCAACTTCTGTAATTATGTTTTCCTCTAAGCTGAAATAATTTCCATCTTCTGTAAAGTAAGCACACCAAGACGGTTGAATATTTGAAAGTTGCCCTCAAGAATTGTATCTGACAGATAGCTTGAGATGACACAGACAAGAGTAGTGATAAACTGTAATTTTCTTGCATTACTATTGATCTGAATCCCAAACAATTCTGGTGAATAACAGAGAAGTCCATGGCCAAGTATAATCTTCTTCCAATCTGAATTCTGAAGTGGTTAAAATAAGAGACTTAGATTTACATACAAGACAAAACAAAAACTGGGTAATATTTGGTTCATTGTTCAGACAGGAAGTGAGTGCTCCTCCAAAGTAGAGAGCTCCATATTCCAAAGGCCAGTCCTAGAGCTGAGGGACTGAAGTGCCTTCACAACTTCAAACATTGATGGTCGTTTTTCTGGCATCACTGACGTGCAACGCAGAGCGATTTCTAAAGCTCCTAGCATTTCTTGTTGGGAAGAATTTGGTATCCTTGGGTCTAGAACTTGAAATGCCCCATTCGTAATGTTGATTTTCCTGCGAACCCACTTCACAACATCAAGAGACTCTTCTGGTTCTGCTTTCTCAGCTTGTCGACCGGTTAAGAGCTCTAATAGCACAACACCAAAGCTGTAAACATCCATCTGTTCAGTTGGTTTCTTACTGTATCCATATTCTGCAATCAAACAGAAAAACTAGTAAGCATTTCAAGACAATAAATGGCAAAATATCATTGTGCCATGCATATAGTTCACTCATGTAGCCATGTCTCAATTACCAAAAATCATGACAAGTGATGGCATTGTGTGAGAGGAAGTGACTGCGAATCAAAGAAACTTGGAAGTAGTAAAATTAAATAAGTTTGCAGTAAAAAATTATTGATGATTTTTATGTAAGTTCCAACTTATGAATAGCAATCAATAAAATCAGCAACCGATTTGGCCACTGAAACAATATCCCAGAAAGAAACTACAAAGAAATTCACTATGAAGCCCAGAACAAACTATTGAGCAGTGGCCTATGCAACGAGGGCCCATATAAGTCATCCGAAAGATCAGTGAGTGAAGAATTCAAAACAGTCAACGAATTTCAAGTCAAAAAAAAAAAACCTCAATTCATAAATCAAATTCTTCTTGAGAAGTTTTTCAGAAAGGTATAGAATTCCACTTCTCAACATACAAACATATAAAATACAGAAGAGCTGCAGAAATTTGAGCAAAACTTTAGTAGACATGCTTTAAGTAGTGCACAACCATGCAGGCAAGCAGTGAGAAAAATTATGTAATGACTTGAAAGAGCTTCAACAAGATCATATACCTGGTGGGTTGTAACACGAGCGTGCAGATTCTGAAGCCATGGTTGATAGAAATGCTGTTTCTCCCACAATTCGGTCGAGAGCAAAATCTGAGAGCTTAGGTTCAAAATCTGCATCCAGGAGAATATTCTTCAACTTGATATTTCTGTGAAGCAAATGTGGAACATAATCCTTGTGAAGGTATGCCAATCCCTGAGCAATTCCAACAGCAATCCTCAATCTAACACTCCATGGCAACAGAAAATCCTGTCTGCAAATTAAATCCCCTAAGCTTCCCTTTTGAAGAAATTCATATATCAAAAAGATTGACTCATCTGAATGGAAAAACCCCAGAATTTTAATGATGTTCTTATGTCTGATCTTGGCTAATGTCTTGATCTCAGTCTTCAAGGTTTTTGAAGATAGGCTTCCAAAATTTTCCAGCTTCTTAACAGCAATTAGTTCACCACTCGGTAGGCTTAAAATGTAAACTCTTCCGAAAGGTCCTCCATTTCCTACAGCACTTTTCTCATCCATTCCAGCGACTAAATCATTCTCAGTGATTCTAAGCGGATAAAAGAACACCGAACGCCAAACACCTGCTTGAGATTTCTGCTTGCAATATCGACGAAATACAAAAGAGCCAGCAGCAATCATTACAATTCCTAGAGCAAATGCTATAGAAATTATGGCACATATCAATGTAGTAAGGCCGGCACTGTGGTGTTTTGGCTGGTCATCATGACAAGAATTTGGTAATCCTGGGCCACAAAGCCCTGGATTCCCTTGCAGAAACGAAGCAGGGAGACCTGAGATGAGAGAATACGGAACCTCACCAGATAATTGGTTGAACGACACATTAAAGAGGGCAAGCTTCAAGTTTTGAAGCCCTTGTGGGATTGGACCATTTAGATTATTATCAGATAGATCAAGGTAAGTTAGCACTGGCAACTCAGCCAGGGATGGGGGCATTTCTCCAGTAAGACTATTGTCTGCCAGCGATAATGAAACTAGCTTCCTACACTTTTTCAGCTCTGGAATTTGACCAGAAAGTGAATTATGGGAGAAGTTTACGATACTCAAAACAGGAGAATCACAAAAATTTGGAGGAAGTGCACCATAGAAACCATTCAAAGAAGCAGAGAATCTATATAAGTTCTTGACCAAACCAAAACCCTGAGGAATTTTACTAGTGAAGGTGTTGTTATCTATCTGAACTTGCTCCAACTGAGTTGCCATTGATATTGAATCTGGTAGTTCTCCAGAAAATCTATTGTTTTCAGCTCTAATGAGCCTAATTTTGGGTAATGACCATAATTTATCAGGAAAATCACCAGAAAAACCATTGTCTTGGACCTGAAGCCTCTCAAGATTCAAGCAATTACTAATAGAGTTGGGAATAGAACCATTGAAGAAATTTTTGTGGAGACTAAGGTCTATAAGGCCTTTTGCATTGCAAATACCATCTGGGAATGAACCTGAAAGCTTATTCAGTGAAACATCAAAAGACACTAAATTCTTGAGAGAAGAAACAAGTGTCTGATTAACCTCACCAGTTAGATTGTTCTGTGAAAGGTCTAAAATGGACAAACTTCTCAACTCTACAAAAGAATCAGGAATTCGACCATAAAAACCAGAGCCTTGCAAAAAAAGCTGCTCAAGCTTCTCAAGTTTGCCAATATCAGTAGGTATCTCACTCTCCAAATATACATTTTGTGACAAATCAAGAAAAACAAGCTCACTAAAATTCCCAAAAACAGAAGGAACACTACCTGAAAGTAAGTTGCTCCCCAAGTTGAGAACTTGCAGATTCACCAATGAGCCAATGCTTTCTGGGATCTTTCCTTCAATATGATTTCTACTTAAATCAAGAACTTTCATGGAAACAAACTCAGAAATCTGATCTGGGATAGTACCCCAAATGAGATTGTTACTGAGATTCAAATTCTCCAAAGAAGTACACTGAGACAGGTGAAGTGGGATAGGTTGGTTAAAAAGATTATCAGCAAGGTTCAAATTTGTAAGACCAGAGAGTTGACACACTGAAGATGATATTTCACCAGAAAGATTCAAACTTTGAAGGTTGATAGAAGTTACACTAAGTGAAGAAGCAGTACTGCAAGTGACACCAGTCCAGTTACAGTAGTGAATAGTGGAGGTATTAGACCAGCTCGAGAGAGAGTTCTTGGAGTCATCAATGGAGGCCTTGAAGGAGAGAAGAACATCAGCTTCATCAGTTGAACCAGAGATAACAATGAAGAATGCTAAGCACACCAGACACAAAAGAAATGAAAATGGGCAGAGTTCAGCCATTGATGGAGAGGGAGAGAGCTTGAGGTGTAATCTTTTCAATCTTTTCTGTATACCAGCGGAGTGAGACTGTGAGAGTGTGACTTAAATGGCATCTACACAAAGTTACAGGAGACTCATCATGACTTTTGTTGATAATTATAGATAATTTATCTTTCAATATGATATATATAACAAAGTTACAAGATGAACAGAAAATAAATTAAAGTAAATGGACTCTACAGAAATCAGTGTCTTCAAGATTAATTTTTTATAGTTTATTTTGTCACATATTCTTCAAATATGGAAAAGAATAATCAAGTAATTCATTTTGCTGTATTAATCACCAGATTTCTATGAAAACAAAAAGATAAAACGATTTGACATTTCACCCACCAAGCAAAGTCAGACTCAGACTCTTCAACCTTGATTTTTCAATAATGAACTAAACAGAAATATATCTTTGGTTTTTTGAAAATAAGCTGAAAATTTACAAGTAAAAGTAAAGAGAAAAGAAAAATGCAGATCTCAAAAAGATCTCGTGAGCAAAGAGATTGACAAGAAAAGATACTGAGAAAGACAAGACAAAACCTGAACTTTGCATAGAAAGGAAAACGACTTTTATGACTCGTCGTACTATTATAAACTATAATTATTATTTCCATTTTGTTTAATTAAATTAAAATACACTAATCACTAAAATTAAGAGAATTTATTCTGTAATCATCTCTCTGCTAAGGTATTAAGTTGAGGTCACCCGCTTTTACCGCTGATGCTCCAAACAAGTGGGGTCTACATTTGATTGAATCAGATCACAGATGAATGATGATAATGGACCACTTCCCTTTTTCTAACGGTGGAGATTTTGTCACCGAATCTCATCCAACAACATCCCAATTGGCATCTACTGGACTGGACTGTCTTGTTTTCAAATATTATTTTTTTATTTTTTAGTCGTTTTTAAATATTTTTTTATATGTGTTTTTGTTGTTTTTATTTTTAAATATAATAACCTTTTTTATGTCAATTTTATAAATCAAATACAGTAATTGCATACTCGAAATTTGACAAATCTGTTGCTTGATTGATTATTTATTTTTTGCAATACAATTTTATTGTGTATTTTACATGGATTTTGAGAGAGAAGAAGAGTTTGTCATTTCGGTGGAAAAACTAAAATCTCTTCCGTTTTTATGGATTTTGCAATCTTGGCAAAAAAATCATTATCAGATTGAACTGATCTATCATGAGTAGATTCAAATCTAATATTTTTAAAATAATTTGATTAATTGTTTAAAAACTTATATTTACTATTATATAAAGAATTATGAGAGGGTAACAATATAAATTACTAAAAAAAAAAATTCCCATTTCCAAGGTATCATCATATATTAATAAGATGAGAGGCAGATTTATTTTTGTAAACTTCTAGAAAAGTTCCCGTTAGAAATATATCATCATATATTAATTATTATTTTATTTTTAATTTAAAATCATCCAATTATATAATAATATATATAAATAAATATATATTTATATATTTAAAATAAATACACATAATTTTATTATATTTTTGGTTATATATTCATACTCTTCCAAACAAATCCAAAATCTATAAGATAAAAGAAAAATGTGGGCCATAAACCAATCAATCTAATATACTTTAAATTCAATAAAATTATATATTTTTTTAAATGTATAATTTAGATATATAGATGAAAAATAATTTCAAATTAAAAATAAAATAACATATTTATATGATGATATATTATTTATATATCTAAATTATATATATATAAAATATATACACATATAATTATTCATTTAAATTTAGAATTAACATACTTTTATTTTTTAATAAAACTATATGTATATATTTTTTATATATGATTTATGTAAACATGTAATATGTCATTATATGATTTAATAATTTTTAATTAAAAATAAAATAATACTAATTATGTGATAATATATCATCTATATACTTAAATTATATATACAAAATTTATATAACTAATATTATTGCTTTTTTAAATCTTGTAATCATTTTTAGGAGATATTAATTAAAATAACCTATTTTTTTCTTTGTATACATATATAATCATTTTTTTTCCTATTACACATATATACTCACCCAACGAAGAGTTATCAATCAAACATAAACTCACTCAATCACTCAATTAAAACTAAAATATGAGATGAAATACGGGAAAAATATAAAAATCTTTGATAATTTTAACGGTAGAAAGAGTAACCGATTAATTTATTTTTAAAAATTTGATTAGTCAATCAATTTAATTTTAAAAATTGGTTGGTCCAATAGTTGGTCGACCAGTTAACCCATCTGATCAATCTCAAATCTTATATTTTTTTAATTTTAAAAATAATTTAATTTAAAAAATAATTATATTTATATAATAAAAAAATTAAATATATGAAAAACAAAATAAATAATTATTTTAATTAATATCCTGTTTTTAATGGTAAATACCCTAAATTTACCGTTTCAAGCGTTAACTTTTCGTCAATTACTGTGGACGTAATAAAGATAAAATCCCAGAATGTGTGGAGTAATTATACAAAATATTAGGTTTGTTTGGTTATAGGTCGAGAATTAGATTACCTAAAATTAACTTTAAAAAAAAAAAAAAGGTGACATGACATGTGAAGGCTGGCATCCACTGAAACCGTACAAAGTGAAAAGGAAAGGAGCGTTGGGGTGAAAATGTCAAATTTGATACTTTATTTATTTTATTATAGTTGACTATACTTTCAATGGTTTGACTTTTATAGCAAAAGTGGCAACCATTATTGCAACCTTCTGCCATCAAATCTATACATTTTTTGGCCTCTGCTTTCTCTCTCTGTTTACCTAATCGTTTACCATTTTTATCTTTGCCATCCAATTGCCTAAATATTCATGTTCTCACATTACCGAATCATGATCCAAGCATTGATGCAAGGGCTTTCTTTGAGATGGCAAATCAACTTATGAAATCGAAACTTTGGCGTTTCTCTCTGAACGAGAAGAGCCCATGGTATAGACAAATGGGTTAAAATATATATATATATATATATATATATATATATATATATATATATATCTTACTTATTCTCCCTCTTGTTTATCTTATCTCTGATTTATCTTTTTTTTTTTTTTTTTTTTTTAAATCATCAATTCTCAATTATCTCATATAAAAAAGGCATAAAGATTCTTAATCATCTCTGTGTTGGAGATAAGGAAAAGATTTATCTTATTGAGATGAATACTGAAATTAGACATTTGATTCCTATTTGGTCAATTGTCATCTATAGGCTTTTATTCTCCTTGTAATGTTAATGGGTTAGGTTAGGGCAACAACACGCCACTACCCTCCAAAACTATACAAAGGAAAAATAGAATCCTGTTAAATTTAGTTCTTGATTTTGGGTAAATAATATTATTGGATCAACACAAAATAATAAAATAAAAAAGCTACCTTTTTATCGTTTAATGAATGTTTTTGCAGAAAATGTTACTTTTTCCGAAAGTTTCTCCACTCATTCACGAGTCAACTTTTCTTTTTAGATGAAGGAGAAAACAAACAAAGTTTGGAGCATCCAAGGGAATTGTTCTTTTCCCTTTGGCAATATTCATCAAGAAAATGCATTGTATTTTTTTTTTTTTTTTAATATAATGCAGAGAGAGAAGAGAGCCATGAGAGTTTGTGTGATAATTTGTGTTGCAGAATTCCCTAGCTAAAAGAAGTGGGGTGTCCCAAAAACAATGAATTTTTAGGTGAATTTTTTGTGTTTGATGATGAATAAACAAGACAATAAACAATGGCATTATCAAGTTTCACTTATGGCGTTGAAGAAAGCTAGATGAGATGAGTATATATTATTATCATTATTCCCTTGCTTTGAGCATGAACAACCATTGCTTTCTGCAGACGATTGTGCTAAGTAGGGACGCTTGCTTATTGAATTTTTTTGGTGCCCACCTTCCTCCACAATTTTCAATGATCATTTCCCTTGCTTTTACTGTGTCATTTGGAGAAAATGTCGTCCACAAAATCATTTCCACGCCAAAGTAAGTTGGAGTGATAAACGACGAATTAGAATAATAAAAGAGTAAAAGGAGATAATTTTGGTTCTAAATTTAATGTTTTTTACCCAAGTTGTCCTGTTTTTGTTCTCGTCCATCTCATCTTTATTTTATATTATTATATTTATTTAAAATATTATAATATTATAATTGTTTTAAATTATTTACATTTTTATTATACATATTAATGTGATTAATATTTAAAATAATAAGTTGATTTTAATTTTATTTAATTTATTATTTAATATATTTGTATTATGTTTTAGAGATAGGGTTAAGTGATTTTTTCATTAAAATGATGACAAGAATAAAATATAGAGGAAAATTTTTTTTTATAAAGAGAAGATGAGAAATCTTTGTTATCCTCGTAATTAGGATGAGTCGATAATGTGAGTTGATATCTCCTGATGGGATGAGGACGAGGATTGAGATCCTCTCCCCGCCTTTCCATTGCCATCTCTATAGGAGAGGAAGAGTATACACCCCAATATCAATAAAACTGATCAAATATTAAAATTTTTAAAAAGATGACCTTGATTCGAGTCTTTGCTATATTTAAAAATTTTAACTTATATAATGTAATAGTTATTGGTTTAATCATTATGTCTCAAATTTATCTTTTTACCTAATACGAATAGGGTTTCTAGTTATCAAAAATAATTTACTTTTGATTTATTTAGTATAATGATTATAAAGTTGATCACTAGATTTAAAATTTTATCTATTCGATTTATTAATTTGATTATGAAAAAAAAAAAAAACTGGTGGCACCCTAAACAACCCCCCCCCCCCCCCCCCCCCCCCCCCTCTCTTTTCCCAAGAAAAAAAAAATAATAATTCCTATCAGAAAGAGTATAGTGTTTAGTGAGCTGTGAATTGGGATCACTTACCAGACTACAACGGCAGAAGGACAATTCACAATAATTAGAAATTTTTTCTCATTGAAAGCAATAAAAACATGTAATTATATCAAATGATCAACGTCTCTTATTGATTTAAAATTTTAATTTTATTACTTGAGTTTAGAAAGAATTCGATACAAGAGTGATTTTGACTTGTCAGCGTATTTCCAGACCTGTGACCGACAGCAAGCAATGGTTTGATTGTTACAAATAATTTCGCCAATTAAATAAAAGGATAAATCACCATCTCTAATGCCATATACTACAAGTAACGTGTCATTTTCCCTTGTAAGTCAAACACTAGTTCATTTTCCCCAAGGTTAAAGAAAGAAGGAGAATGACAATCAACTCCCATCTCTTATGCATGTGGCTAACAACCATATCCTAAGATGTCAAGATGCAAACACCTGGCACTTAAGACAAGGTTACCATTAATGCCAACTTTGACTCTAGGGTTGGATCTGATAACCAAACTAGTTTGATCTTAAAAATTATTTCAATTTGATAAAATTTAGTACGAGTTTGTTTATTTAAATAACGTAGTTTTAAGTAGTAAATTATTTACGAGCTATGAAATGATTATGCATTATAACCCATTTTCCTTGAATCGAGAGGTTATTACTCTCCTTCACACCTTCCTTCTTGACGTTTATCCCATTTGCCAATCATTGGTATTGGTGAAAAGTTCATTAATCTTAGTTAAGATTTCGATTGCACATCTTAGTTTCGTTGTTATTGGTTAGTGCACCTAATATCTTCAAGTGTCCATTTTCATTGGTAACAACCTAACCATGACCCATATGTATTTGTTTATTAATTAATTCATTAACTTTCATTGTTAATTAATTAGTTAAATTTCATCATCTCTCTCTTTCAATTATCATGTATTAGTTTCAGTTAATATGATAATTAATTGGTTATAGAATAATTAATTAAAATAATCTAACTTTATTTAAGCTTTAAAAAAAAAAACCCAATACTATATAGATTACATAGATACAATTAAAAAAGATATATTTTGTCGAAAATGTTTAAATCCAAAACTTACGATGAACAATGACTAAGTGTAATAAACAGTGAATAGGTGTGATGAACAATATTTAGGTGTATTCGCGTTTATTGAGTTTTTCATGCTCAATGATGGAAAATTATCTCATTTCTTACTAAAATCTCATTTTACTTAACTAATTAATCAATACATTAACAAGAAACAATTTTGAGAGACTTTTATAATAAGTTTTTATTAAAACAATCTTTTGATTACTAACCTAAGTTCAAAAATTTTATCCTAAACCCTAAACTTCCTATCAACGGAGAATCTATCATTTTCGAGCAAATGAAACGATTCCTACACACAAATCATAACCTAGCATATCTAATAAACAATTTTCATCAATTAACAAGTACCTTTCTTGTTAATATATTTTTTGTTTTAATTGAATTTTAGATTAAAAAAATGTTTGGGAGACTAGGATTCTTGAGGTTAGAAACGATGGTAAAATAAGTATAAATTTGAAATTCAAATTATATCTGTATAATCCGTAATTAAACCAGAAACATGTTTAGAATGACACAAAACTAACTCAAACTAACCTGAACATTTGAAAATATGTTATATTAGAATTTATTAAAAATAGATTAAAGAAATATTAAAAGACAAGTATTAATACAAGATGAAATTCTTAAATATGGCAATATTTTATTTTTATTTGAAATGTCTTTGTGTATAATTTCTTAACCATTTATAAATAAAACAAAATGGTATATTAAATCTATTATTAATAATAGATCAAGATAATTTTAAAAAAAATTAAAATAATAAAAACACTTACAAAAGTATAAAAAGTTAACAATTTCAAGTCAACTCAAATGTTATCAAATCAATTATTACGAATATGTTTGATACATAATAAATTTTTTTTTTTATATGATAGGAAGAGGAAAGTAAAGAGAATTTTTTTGCAAGGATACGAAGGAGTAGAGAAGGAAATATCTCTCATGCGAGGATGGGCACTTAGATTATATTTCAATCTAGCCCAACCCATTATCATCCCTAATGCCATTCTAGTTCAAATACTTGATCACAAATATCAAACAATGCAATAAATTGTGCAAACTATTTAACACAACCCATTAATTCGACAAAACATAATACAACAAAAATCATATTAGAATTGAGTTTTTTTAACACAAATTTTAGTTTAGATTATCATTCCTAAACCCCTCTAACAATTATATAAGGGATTAATGATAAACAACCTATCCAATGACATTAAATCTCTCTAACAATCTCTTCAATAACTTTTAAACACATTGACAACCTTTTCAATAACCTAAGAACTCATTATTGACATTTCGACAACCTTAAAACTTATTAATGATTTCTCTGACAACCTGAAACTTTATCAGAGACTTTAAAATTGCCAATAACTCTCATATTTGGATGAAAATTAACCAAAACCTATTGGAAAGCTTGAGACTATGCCAAAAATTGTTTAGAAATTGTTGATAACCCTCAAATTTAGTCGGAGATAGTCTGGGTAATAATAAAATGTGCTTTTCCAGTGTCTAAAACTTCTCCAAAGGCGTAAAAAAAAAAAAAAACATTAAAGGCAATTGCCTTTGAACCATCAGTCACGTTGACGAAACTCAATGCAAGGGCCACATTGCCTTGAGTAAAGCATCATCTAGGCACGCCTCAAGTGTGGCTTTGATAACTATGTTGTGGTTGGAGAAGTTTGGTTTGATTCTATTCATAGACTAGTATAAGGGTAGTCAATTATCTGCAAGCTTGCCTATCAGTAATAGATTGTTTTGCCCATTATTGAAAAATTTTCTGTATGAATTTAAGTCATGAACATAGTGAAATTAATTTCATTTATATTCGATGTAGTTCAAACCAATCACCGTCATCGAGGATAATGTACTCATCAACTGTCATACTGAAGGACCTTTGTGTTACTCTTTAATGATTCCTTGACCTCCTGTTTGACAGTTTCCTGATTGCCAAGGCATGTGAACTTGATATGTAATGTATCATCGTGTTCTTGACGTACTCAAGACTCTCTCACTCCCATGTATTTTTCACCCTGTGAAGCTTTCTCTTTTGTTCTGCTTGATATCGTTTGACTTGGGTTCTATATAGAGTACTATTAACCCAAGGTGGCAAGGTCACTTGGTCAGTTCTTTTCAGTGCATCAACCACTCTTGTATGCACTCCTAGGAACAAACAGTCATGATGTATTACAATGCATTGCTAATTAAATTGGTTTGTGCTGATTATTATATTTCCTTTTTGTTTTACCCATTATTTTCTTGTTCTGGGAACTTTTGTCCACTTGAAAGTGTCTGGTTTATATACTTGTGTACCTTCTTGCATTTCTACATGGATGTGTGAATTGTATTTGTGCATCCACACAGTTGGATGTTAGTGGTTCAGTGTTACATTGTTTGTGTGGTTTAATTGTATATGGTAAGTTGAATTTTTTGCAGGCATTGAGAAAAGATGGATTCACATGATGAGATAGGATGCCGAGCTCCAGAAGGTCCCATTCTTTGTATTAACAATTGTGGCTTCCAAGGAAGCACGGAAACGCACAGTATAGTGCGTTCCCGAGTTTCCGAAACGGTCCGAAACCGGTACGAAACGTTTCGGGGTTGTTTCGGTTATTTTGCAAAAATACAAAACACATTTCTTGACATATCCCCAAGCATAGGAAACGTCCCAAAGCAATATGTTTCTTCCTCATTCCCAATTTCATTCAATTTCCAGTAACTTAACATCTCTCCATCCCAAGCATATGTCTCGGCTCCTCACAGTCTCCGACTCCGACTCCAGCGCGGCATCTTAACTCCTCACTACCTCCGGCGGCTCAAAGTCTCAGGCGAATCTGTTACGTTATTCTTTAATCTTTATATTCTTCTGCAATCTTCATATTTGTCTTCAATATTCAATTTGACAATTAAACTATAGAGATATGAATCAGTCTTTGATAAAAAGAGTTTCTCAAGTAGTTATTAAAGGAACATGTGATGCATCTTGTTGTCAGAATTTTGAAGATCAAAAGAAGGTTAGAAGAATAAGAGAAAAACCCAGAGAAAAGTTTGAAATATGCAAAGGGAAAAAAGTAAAAAAAGAGTGAACAGTAAAATATTCATTCAGAAATTAGTATTGTTTGGTTTAAATTTTATTCATGTTAGCGTTGGATTGTAAATACTTCCTGGAAGAATTGGAAAAAGTGTCCTATTGTTGTGTTATTTATTTTTTTCAATTGCAAAGTATTGTATTTTCTTATAAAAATTTAGTATTTATAAATAATCCCAACATTTTTAATATTTATACATTTTTCCAAGTTTCCGTTTCCTATATTTTTTTAAAAATGCGTTTTGACGTTTCCGTTTCTCCATTTCCACGTTTCGACGTTTCCGTTTCTGTTTCCGTGCTACTTAGGTGGCTTCTTTGGAAGTGCTGCTACCATGAATATGTGCTCCAAGTGCTAGAAGGCCAGGATCCTGAAGCAGGAACAAGCCCAATTGGCAGCATCATCTATTGGAAGCATTGTGAAAGGCAGCCCCAGTGGGACTGAAAAGGATCCCGTTGTTGCTGGTAATGTGGATGTACAAGCTGGAGCTGTGGAAACTAGTATCTTCTCAAAAAAATCATCCATTGTTTCATTCTTTGGCCAGAATATGGTGAAGCCAAAGGAGGGTCCTAACAGGTGTACTTCTTGTCGGAAGCGGGTTGGTTTAACAGGGTTCAATTGCAGGTGTGGGAATCTTTTCTGTGCTGTTCACCGATACTCCGACAAGCATGAATGCCCTTTTGATTATCGAACTCCTGCGAGGGAAGCTATTGCCAAAGCCAATCCAGTTGTCAAGACAGAGAAGCTTAATAAGATATAGGAGTCATGATCCAAAGTGAAGGTCCATGCAATGAATTAAAATGCTTCTCTTTATATGCATGCATCTCCATATAAGTTAGCTGGTTATTGATTGTATTAACTTGATATGACTTAAAGTTTAATTACGATTATGTTTACATTAACACAAAATCAACTTAAACTAACATGAATATTTGAAGATGTGTTGTATTAGAATTTATCAAGAATGGATCAAAAAAATATTTAACTGCTGAAATTTATCAAGTTAATCTGAACTAAAATTTGTGTTAGAAAAACTCAATTCTAATATGATTTTTGTTGTATTATGTTTTGTCGAATTAACGGGTTGTGTTAAATAGTTTGCACAATTTATTGCATGGTTTGATATTTATAATCAAGTATTTGAACTAGAATGGTATTAGGGATATGGGTTGGCCTAGATTGAAATATAATTTTTGTTCCCATCCTCGCATAAGAGATATTTCCTTCTCTGATCCTCTGTATCCTTGTAGAAAAATTCTCTTTACTTTCTTCTTCCTATCATATGACTTAAAGTTTAACTACGATTGTGTTTACATTAACACAAAATCAACTCAAACTAATATGAATGTTTGAAGATGTGTTGTATTAGAATTTATCAGGAATGGATCAAAGAAATATTTAACTGCTAAATTTTTTACATATTACGTATAAGTATATCCTCGCATTGTTATATTTACTCTTACTATTTTTTGTTTTTATTTAAAATGTCTTTGTATATAATTTTTAAGCCATTTATAAATAAGACAAAATAATATAATACGTCATATACTACATTTAATAATAACAAATTAAGATAATTTTTAGACGAAATTAAAATGATGAAACCACCTCTAAAGAGTTTAGAAATAAACAATTTCAAATCAACTTAGTGGCAACTAAACAAACCGAATATAGATAAAATTGGATTAAAATTCAAAATATTTCAAAACAATTCTAATTTAGGATCGATTATAGTTGAAAGTTTTTTACCTCAAACTCAAATTAATACAACACAAACCCGACTCGATATCATAAATTGTCATGTATAATATTTTGTTTATTCATGCAAATAGTGGACCTGTTGAAAAGTAACTACGGTAATTTCATCACATAAAATTTAACATACTAGTCCATTCAGGTTGAGTGCCCAGATCACATAAAAGCAAAACCATGAACAGAAGACAAACCACTAATTACACCAGGAAGCTGATCCAAAAACATGACTAAAAGACGCATCACACTGCAGGCTGTAGAACATAACATAAACTGACAAAAAAATGTAATGAAAAATGGCAGAATAACATAAGAAAGAAGTGCCATTGCTGCAAATACCAATATATCATTACCACTAAAAGTAATGCATGCCAAGATACCAGTCAGAAATCACTACTACAAAGTAACCACAAATATGTCCTTTAAACCAGCACAAATCTGAGACTTACACGCTGGAGCCAACAACGGAAGACTTTGCCGATTAACAAGGGGATATAACTGCAATGATGTCCTAAAAATCATTATCTAAACAGTTTATACCAACAAAGGACACCTAAAAAGATAACCAGCCAACTTATATGGAGATGCATGCATATAAAGAGAAGCATTTTAATTCATTGCATGGACCTTCACTTTGGATCATAACTCCTATATCTTATTAAGCTTCTCTGTCTTGACAACTGGATTGGCTTTGGCAATAGCTTCCCTTGCAGGAGTTCGATAATCAAAAGGGCATTCATGCTTGTCGGAGTATCGGTGAACAGCACAGAAAAGATTCCCACACCTGCAATTGAACCCTGTTAAACCAACCCGCTTCCTACAAGAAGTACACCTGTTAGGACCCTCCTTTGGCTTCACCATATTCAGGCCAAAGAATGAAACACTGGATGATTTTGTTGAGAAGATACCAGTTTCCACAGCTCCAGCTTGTACATCCACATTACCAGCAACAACGGGATCCTTTTCAGTCTCACTGGGGCTGCCTTTCACAATGCTTCCAATAGATGATGCTGCCAATTGGGCCTGTTCCTGCTTCAGGATCATGGCCTTGTGGCATTTGGAGCACATATTCAGGGTAGCAGCACTTCCAAAGAAGCCACAATTGTTAATACAAAGAATGGGACCTTCTGGAGCTCGGCATCCTATCTCATCATGTGAATCCATCTTTTCTTAATGCCTGCAAAAATTCAACTTACCATATATAATTAAACCACACAAACAATGTAACACTGAACCACTATCATCCAACTGTGTGGATGCACAAATACAATTCGCACATCCATGTAGAAATGCCAAAAGGTACACAAGTATATAAACCAGACACTTTCAAGTGGGCAAAAGTTCCCTGAACAAGAAAATAATGGGATAAAACAAAAAGGAAATATAATAATCAGCACAAACCAATTTAATTAGCAATGCATTGTAATACATCATGACTGTTTGTTCCTAGGAGTGCATACAAGAGTGGTTGATGCACAGAAAAGAACTGACCAAGTGACCTTGCCACCTTGGGTTAATAGTACTCTATATAGAACCCAAGTCAAATGATATCAAGCAAAACAAAAGAGGAAGCTTAACAGGGTGAAAAATACATGGGAGTGAGAGAGTCTTGAGTACATCAAGAACACGATGATACATTACATATCCAGTTCACATGCCTTGGCAATCAGGAAACTGTCAAACAGGAGGTCAAGGAATCATTAAAGAGTAACACAAAGGTCCTTCAGTATGACAGTTGATAAGTACATTATCCTCGATGACGGTGATTGGTTTGAATTATATCGAATATAAATGAAATTAATTTCACAATGTACATGACTTAAATTCATACAGAAAATTTTTCAATAACGGGCAAAACAATCTATTACTGATAGGCAAGCTTGCAGATGATTGACCACCCTTATACTAGTCTATGAATAGAATCAAACCAAACTTCTCCAACCACAACATAGTTATCAAAGCCACACTTGAGGCGTGCCTAGATGATGCTTTACTCAAGGCAATGTGGCCATTGCATTGAGTTTTGTCAAGGTGACTAATGGTTCAAAGGCAATCGTCTTTAATTTTTTTTTTTTTTACGCCTTTGGAGAAATTTTAGACACTGGAAAAGCACATTTTATTATCACCCAGGCTATCTTCGACTAAATTTGAGGGCTACCAACAATTTCTAGACAATTTTTGGCATAGTCTCAAGCTTTCCAACAGGTTTTGGTTAATTTTCATCCAAATATGAGAGTTATTGGCAATTTTAAGGTCTCCGATAAAGTCTCAGGTTGTCAGAGAAACCACCAACAAATTTTAAGGTTGTCGAAATGTCAACAATGAGTTCTAAGGTTATTGAAAAGGTTGTCAATGTGTTTAAAAGTTGTTGAAGAGATTGCTAGAGAGATTTAATGTCATTGCAAAGGTTGTTTATCACTAATCCCTTATATAATTGTTAGAGAGGTTTAGGAATGATAACTAGCTATCAATATGATCTAAGACTGCTGATAAAGTTGCCGATCAATTTTTTATTGTCAGTGTAGTAAAAAATTATTTAAATTTAATGGAAAAAGGAAACATTTTAATGGAATTTTTTACTTGCTTTTTGGGAAAGTTTTTTAATGGAATTTTTTTATCAAAAAGCGACACCTCGCTTTTTCACCTAGGTAGCAAGACCCCTTATCGCTTTTTGGCGCTTTTCGCCTTTTGACAACTATGAAACACAGACAAACCATAATTTACATAAAATTTAAGAAATACAAGTACATTATTCATAATAGTAAACGAACCAAATAAATGATAGAAATTCCAATAACTCAAAATAAATATACAAAACACTAAAAACAAACACAAAATTGTCGTTTAATATATCAAACACATCGCTAATTAACATCATGTAACAAACACCCTAATTTCCTATTTTCAATCTATACCATACCATCTAAATTAAATCTTATTAAAGTTTCAATTTTGTATCCAACAAATCAATGAAGAACTCACACAACAATAACATGTGAATTTAATAAACAGACAAACATATAAATAAATTAATTCCCATAATAAAACTTGAAAGAAAAAAGAAAAGAAAAGAAAAGAAAAAAGAAAAGAGATAGAAAAAGCCCTCACCTGTTTAATTGCGTCGGATCTTGATTTAAAAAAGGGAACTGGCTTATTCCTGCACGATAAACGCAAAAATCAGTAGTAAAGTTTAAAGGGTAAAAAGACGACGTCGAATTGAAACGTCTCCTCACCTGAATGGAAGATATAGTAGGAAAGAAATCGAAACCAAACAACACAGAAAGATTAATATTATTATTAGGTATCGTTTTGATTTTTTTTTTTTTTTTTTTTTTCCGATTTTTCTCTGTTTTAGAGTTGTTGTCAATTTAAGGCTTCACTTGCCATCTGAGTCGGTGAAGTTAAATTGACTACCCTCAATAAATTTCTATTTACGGTTTTGCCCTTCCCGGTCCATTACTTGGCGGCTTTTGGTTGCAGTACATGTCGCGTTGGGCTGGGCCTAATTGAACTTTGAGTTTGTTTAATCATTAAGGCTCAGGATTAGGATGACGGTTACGTCTCAAATACACTTTCTTTCATCACCTCCGTGAAATTCCAACCGAAACTTCCGTCTTTTATTATTTAATTAGAGTAAGGGAATTGACATTTTTACCATTTATCTGTTTATATGAATATATTATATTTAAATATTAAATATTTATATTATAAAGATAATATAATATGTAATTTACAATTGTGCTTAATTTTTTTGATTAAAACTTTTTTAAATTTTAGATTTAACTACAAAAAATATAATCATTAATAATCAATAATTTACTACAATTTGAATTTATTTTTTATGTTTTATATAAAAAAATTATTCACATGATATGATATAAATACAAAAAATTTTATATTTTGATCAAATACAGAAATATTTTAAGAAATATTTAGATTTTGTGATATAAATATTTAAAATAAAAAAATGATAAATTTGTATAAACAATTATAAAATAGCAAAAATTTGAATTTCTTATAACGCGAAAAGATAATGAAATTATTTATAATTATTTATAATATTAAATAAATAAATTTTTAATATAAATTAAAAATAAAACATAAGATTCAGAATATATATTTTTATGCTATAACTTTAAATAAACATAATTATGTTATAAATTAAAAAAATTCATTAAATTTCATATGTTATTGACATATCATATCAAATATGTACGTCCGATGAAGGATGTGATCTTTAGTTGACGGTGTTGATGCAATTGGTTCACGCGCCTACCATAAAGGGCACGCACCAGATCATCCCGGCGGGAAAAGAACCTGGATGGCGGGAGTAAAACAGGAGCCAAAACATTAGTAATTAACAAAACTGATTTCAAAATCTAATCTCCACTCATTTCGCATTGTTTCGGAAAGCTCTAAAAGCGAACTCGAAGTTGTTTGGAAACCAAAATGGGGAAGGGAAAGGGAAAGGGAAAGGGAAAGAAAACTAGGGTTTCCCTTGAAGAAGAAGAAGATGAAGAAGTAAATCACGAGAATCTGAATGAATCTTCGTCGAATGAGAAGAACCTTTACGAGGTATCATTCCTAATTTTATTTTTTTATCTTGAGCTTTTAATTTTCGTTTTGAATGCAATGTTTTTAGTTTTTGAAATGGTTCGAAATTAGAACAGGGGTTATTTCGTTTGTTGCGGTGTTGTCACTATTATATTTGGGGTATCTGTAATTTATTAATAATTAGTTTATTATCTTGCTATTAGTTGAAGTGGTAATGGAAGAGAAAGCAAAAGGAAAACCTTTACTGGAAGCATAGTTTTGGGTAATTGGAATGATGAAGAGAAGTTTAATATGGTTTATTTGCAATGATATTATATAAATATGAGAAATGGTTCCATTTTTTTTTTTTTTTTTGATGATGTAGAAGCTTAGATGCTACCCTGGTTGCTTGGCTTTGGTTAAAAGAAAACAAATGCTTATGGGGAAGCTTTGGTTCGAACTGAGTTTGGATTATGGGGATTTGCTTTTAGGGAAAACAAATGCTACCCTGGTTGTTTGGATTTGTTTCTGAACAGAGTTTTTAGTGTTATGTTCTCTAATGATTCCCACTCAAAAAGCAACCAATTGGTATCAATGTATCTATTTGTGTTAATTAAGAAAAATGTTAAACTTATGAGGGTACACTTGGGCTAATCTTTAAGGGGAAACAGATGGTTAGGAATACTCAGACATATTTTAGTTTCTCTTAAAATTTTGATATGCTTCACTTAATTCCTGTTGAAGTTCTATGTGGCTTTAAGTTCATAAAGAAATTTTATTGCCTTAAATATTGTTTGACTAGATAATGCTCTCTCTTTTATTCTCGAGATACTTAGGTAACCGATTGGAATGAAGTGTAAATATTTGTTTCCTATTGGAAAATTTCATTATGTGTATTTTTCTTTTGCTTTAGACATATATGGGATTTCATTCTTAAACTGGATGGTCATATACTATGGACTGCATGCTCACATATTTTTTAGGTTCTAGTTTAAATATTTTTGGGTTTTAAGTGTTTCTTTCATTCACTGTATTCAGAATATGGTGTGTTTTTGTAACCAGAAATTTTTCTTTCCAAGTCCCAGTGTTTTCTTCTTCACGTATGGTTTTTCATTGTGAGGTTTCAACCTTTAATGAATTATTTAAATGCAAAGAAGCAGCGCGATTAGTCCATATGAGGAGTAGGCAGTAAAAGCTCAAATTCAATTTCTTTTTAACCAATTCCTTCTTCTGGCTTTGTAGTCACTTGTTTGTTTTATTGGCGAATGAAACTTTGAATATTTTAATTTGTGAACTCTTTACATGTAGGCTCATGCATGGTCCCCATTCCATCCTCTATTGATTTGCAATCATGTTCAAGTTTGCATTGTCATTTGTAATGAAGCAAGATATATGAATTGATGGCCCTCTGCTTGTAGGTTCTTGGTGTTGAAAGGTCAGCATCACAACAAGAAATAAAGAAAGCGTATTATAAGTTGGCCTTGCGACTCCACCCTGATAAAAATCCTGGTGATGAGGTAAAAATTGATCTGTGTTGCTGTCAAATTTCACTTGAGCATTTCCAGTAACCTTTTTTCCCCTTTATTTGTATTCTGTTATATTTTCTAACTACAGGAAGCAAAGGAGAAATTTCAGCAATTGCAAAAGGTCATATCAATTCTTGGTGATGAGGAAAAACGGGCACTTTATGATCAGACTGGTTGTGTTGATGATGCTGTGAGTAGTGGCAACTTTTTGTTTGCATAATTTGGTTTGAATAATTAGAGTTTGCAGTTAATTGATATCCATGCTGATGGAAAAATTTTATCTGCTTGTGAATATCTGAAGTTGTCTCTCCTTTAGAGTTCACTTTCTATCAGAAAAATTTATATTCAGCAGAAAAAAAAAAATATGAAGCTAGGTCAATTTTTAACATTTGGGAAATTTGACTTCTTAATATGCAGAACTGCTTCACTCTTTCAGCCTTTCAGATAATATTGATTTTTATTCATTTGCTGATTAAAAATGAAAGATTCTGTCTTGGAATTTGACGACTTCCTTAACTACAAAGGCATTGTGTATCTCATAATTCTGTGTTTTTTTTTTTTTTTGGTTTGTTGAGCAGGATCTTGCAGGGGATGTTGTTCAAAATTTGAAAGAATATTTTGGAGCTATTTACAAAAAGGTTGTTAGTAATGCATTGCACAGGTGTACTCTATCGCTTTCCATCCCCATTTGTTGACACTGGATGCAAATATTTCAGGTCACTGAGGCTGATATTGAAGAGTTTGAAGCAAACCATAGGGGATCTGATTCAGAAAAGAAAGATTTGGTTGATCTGTATAAAAAGTACAAGGGGCATATGAACAGGTAAAAGAAAAATGTCTCTTTTTTCCTTTTGACTTTGCTGGTTTGATGGTTTAAAATTCTGGTCACAGGCTCTTCTGTTCAATGCTCTGTTCAGATCCTAAACTTGATTCACATCGTTTCAAGGATATTCTTGATGAGGCAATAGGTGCAGGTAAAGCTTCATACTATCTTTAGCTGTTGAAGATGTAGTCAATAAAGTTTTGTTTCTAAACTTGAACCCACCTGCAACTTGAATGGGCATGGGTTGTCAGGCTCCCTCCACCATAGAGTCCCATCTAAGAAAATTAAAATTTTGTAAATAATTAACATTCATGATTTTCTCACACTTTTAATGTAATTGTGAACTAGATTTTCTTTCTTACTCTCATAGGAGAACTGAAAGCTACTAAAGCTTACCAAAAGTGGGCAACAAAAGTATCTGAAACTAGACCACCTACGAGTCCTTTGAAAAGAAAGGAGAAGTGAGTTTTCTGCAGCATTCAGTACTTTTTGTATATTCTTTACGTCTAACCGCTTATGTAATACTGTGGCCTTTTATTTTTAACAGATCAAACAAGCAATCTGAATCAGATCTATTGGCAATTATATCTCGACGCCGAACTGAGAGGAAGGACCGGTTTGACTCCATGTTCTCATCATTGGTGTCTAAGTATGGTGGTGTTAGTGCAGGTTCAGAGCCCACTGATGAAGAATTCGAGGCTGCACAGAAGAAACTTGAGAGCCGTAGGGCCTCAAAAAAATCAAAGCGGAAGTAACTTTATTTCCATGAAAGTTTGCTTCTGTAAGCCCTCTTCACATTTCTTTTTTCAATTATGTAAGCCTGGCTAACTGACTTCATGCTAGACTGCCAATTCTTGTTTAATTATATACCAAAAACTTAACCAAAAAAAAACTCCCCTAGTAAATATTTAAAATTTTTCATTAAACTATTTTTAGGCTTTGCTTCATGGAATATTTAAGGACTTGATGTTCGGTCATTGATCTGATTGAGAAGAATTTCTGCGGTAAATAGTCAAGTGAAGAATTGGAACTATATAAGATTATGAAGGTTATTATATTTGCAAGTTGTAATGATTATCGATATGAGGACAATGTATGAGTTCCATTGGGCTATGAGGTTTTTGGCTGTGCCATGGAGATTTTGCTATCTTTGAATATGGTTATCTCCTTTGAAATGTTGGACAATCTAGGTTTAAATAGCCAAATATCCCTTTGTCCTTTGCTTTTACTTTTGTTCAACCCAACTGGCAAACTTCGGAGGATAAAGTGGCAAAAAGTGCAAAATCTTCTCGATTTCTTACCCAACACTGGAAAAGTTCTACTAATACCTCGGATCCTTATTCACATTGGGTATGGGTATGGGGTTTGCGGGTATGTTCATGAAAGTTGGTCCATTGAAAGGACAAAAGTTTGATTGAAGTTGAATCCAGTGGACCAATTGGTCTCCTTCCTTATAACACGGTTAATTTACTAGTTGATTGAGTCATTAAGTGGTACCCTATGCTAATGCTGCGCCTATAATTGCTCTGTACACACTGTCCATTTATCTTTAATTATTGAGCAAATAACATGTTCCCGCCCAAGGTTTCATCCAAAACTCAAGTTCTGTTAAAAAACTAAGGTATAAGAGTAAAATAATAATTTTAATATCTATTAATTTAAAAAATAAAAAATAACAAATTTTTATAAGTTTTAAACATTTTAAATATGATAATTTAATCTTTAAAAATACTTTTATATTTTATTTAATTTTTTAAAAATGCGATTATCATTTTTAAAACTATTAGAGAGCAAAATGATATGTCAACAAATTTTAAAAGAGTCTCAAACTTTTTTTAAAATTTTCAATAAACCCCTAAAAAATTTAATAAAGACTCATAATATTTTCAAAAATTACAATTTATTTTCTAATATATAATTATACGATAAAAACATCGTTGTCTATGAAAAATAATGAAGAATGATGAGAATGGAAAAAAGAGAAAATAAGTTATTTATTATATAATTTAGATATTTAAAATTATGTTTTTAAATTTTTATTAATTTAGGGTTATATGATAATTTTAAAAAATAAAATAGTAGGGATAAAATAATAATTTTATACTCTAATACTATTATTTAATTAACAGAGTTAAATGGGAAGTTGTTATTTTGCAAAAGGACAATTTTTTATCAAAATTTTAGTTTAATCTCAAAAGTATATTATAATAAATAAAAAATTTAAATATTTATTTATAAATTAATTGCTGTTAAAATTTTTAATTAGAGGTAAATTCTAAAACCTTAAAAATTTATATCATTTTCCTCTGTTAGTTTAAAAAACTAACAATTTCTCTTTTATGATTAAACTTTAAAAAATTCATTTTTTCTCTTTTTTAAAGTTTTATCTCTAGTGGCTTAGGGAATCTTGTTGGTGATTGAGAAGAAGCGATGGTCTTCTCCGAGTTGTTTAGATCGGGGAAGAAGCGACAATGAAGGATGACAAAGTGTCATTTTTTATCATCTGGATGACACGACGAAAGACGATGAAACATCATTTTTTGTTGTCACGTCTGGACAACGCGACAAAGGATGACAAAATATTGTCTTTTGTCGTCACGTTTGGATAATGCGACAAAGGACGATAAAGTGTTGTCTTTCATCGTATCTTTTAGACAACGAAGGATGACTGGTGGGTGAGTTCTTTTGTTGTCTTTTGTAGTCGAATTTTGAAGATGAATGGAAAGCATCAGTTGTTGGCCAGAATGGTGATAGCCAGATAAAAGAAACAAACCCTAAGAGTAAAATCTAGATTTTTCAAATTTTGAGAATAGTTTAAAGTATTAGTTTTTAAAATTAAGGGGAGGAATGATATAAATTTTAAGGTTTTTGGGTTTAAGTGTAAAATTATAATTTTATCTCTATCTCTAACTAAAAAATTTGATATTAGTTAATTTATAAATAAATATTTGAATTTTTTATCTACCATAAATATAATTTTATGATTAAACTAAATCTTGAATAAAAAATAATTCTTTTGGCCCAGAGTTTAGGCCAAAGGACTATTTTCCACCCAAAGTATGCTACTTTCCTAAGTTTCCCCTCCTTAACTTTAAAAATCTTAAATATCTATCCATGACTGATTAAAATAAATGGTAGTAGGGCAAAATTGTCATTTTATCTATAATATTAAAAACAAACTAAAATATAATCTTTGTTATCGGTGACCTCTCCCTCCCAAAACATCATTTCCCTCTAGTGGTCTCTCTCCACCCATTTGGATGCCCGATCAATATTAAAGAAAACGTGAAAGACGAAAAACTTTATTGGGAAAAATGAAGCTCTCGTCTTCTATACCTCTTTCGATGTCGATCGAGCGTCCAAATGGGTAGAGAGAGACTGTCAGCAGAAAAGAAAGCTATGGGAGGGAGAGACCACCAGCAACAGTGTCAGAGATGATGCTGGGTATCTGAAAACTAAACTCTAAAAAAAAATTGTCATTTTTTAAAATTTAAATTAAGAGAAAACTTTTAGTTTTTAAAGTTTAGAGGGGCAAACATAAATAAAATTTTGAGGATTAAAATTTCGTTAATTTTAACTATTTATAAATAAATTTTTAAGATTTTTAAAATTAAAAAAAGATACCTAACAAAACAATATACTTTAGGTGAGAAATAGTCATTTGGCCTAGAGTTTCCATGGAAAGTGTCGTGTAACAATGAAAAAGAAAAACACATCCATCGCCATCATCAACTACAATGGCAATATTACCTCATGATTTGACGACATGGTATTTTCTTTTTCTTAATTTATTAATTATACTGGGGTGCAAGGACCCTTTAATAGCTTTTCTGTGATCTCCAAGCATATAACAAATGTGGATTCAACAAAAGCTTTATTTATTTTATTCAACAACCTTTAATTGCATTGATTTGAGTGCACAAATTTTCTAACGCACCAAAATTGTATAGTATTAATATTTTATCACATAATTAGTTATAAATAATATATTATTTTATTTTTAATTTAAAATTATATATAATAATATATATATTTTATATTTAACTATTTACGAAAACATAGTTTTATGATTATCAAAACCATAATTATATACACAAAGCTGGATATGATGCAATTCTTTTTGGCAATAAAAGAAAAAAAATTGAAAGTTTAATAAACAAAAAACTATAATCTTTGTGATGTTAACTGAGGAAGTTTCTAGCTTGCCAATAGGCCAGTTCCAAGAGGAGGCTTTTATTCATTGTTTTCTAAGTTTTGTAAAGAAGCTGACTTCACAACTGCATACCCAGAAACATTTCATTTTGTTCTTGATTATGGAATGAGTGTTATTTTCTTATGAATCTGTAAATGCAAGTTAAGTTTTAATCTTTTTCTTTCTTTGGTTTTCAATACCTGTCACCATTTTTACTTACTCTTTTTTTTGGGTTTTGTTGGATAATCAACTTACCAGTTACATATATTTTATATATATTTGTGCTGGTGCTTTTGTTGCTTTACTTCGTTTATCCTTCTCTCTCTCATTCTTTTTGGTAAGTCATCAACTTTCTAATTAACGTATCGGTGCTATGTTTGCTTTATCTTTCCAGTTTTCTCTCTCAACTTGGGCTCTTAAACCATAATTATTATGTAACGCAGCTTTGCTATACTAAGGTCTACTATATGCCTCATTACCTGTAACAGTTTCTTAGTTTTTCTGCTACTAAGACATCAAGAACCAGATATTAGTACTTCTCTCATATCTCTTCCTTTATATTCTGTTTATATTAATAATTTGATCTACTTCTGCAAGTGGGTTTATTTAAAATTTTTTTATGTGTTTTGGCTTTTGAAGGCCCTCATGGAGTCTGAAAATGGCGATATTAAGTCCAAACTTGAAGATTATGAAGTAATTGAACAGATTGGAAGGGGATCATTTGGAGCTGCTTTTCTTGTTCTGCACAAAATTGAGAGAAAAAAGTAAGTAATTTTCTTCATTTTGATTTTCGTATCATCAAAATCGCTGAAGAATTCAAGTGAACCGTGAAATAAATTTCTGGGGTTGGTGTAAAAATTCTTTTTTTTTTTAAAGAAATATGGTATTTATCATCTGAATATAAAGGCAAGATTGATGGGGTTTGTTTTGTGCAACATGTTTCCAATCGGAACAGAAGTGTTTTATGAAAAACATGAGTTGGTGTTGGTTGAAGTTAGTGTCGGCACAATGGGTTGTCTGGTAGTGATGATTGACTGTAGATTACAAAGTGTGTGGTTGTTAATTTTCATATTATGTTAGGTATGTACTGAAGAAGATTCGCTTGGCCAAGCAAACTGAGAAATTTAAGCGTACAGCACATCAAGAGGTCACTTTCTTTGAATTTTCTCATTCAATTTTGATACTTCATTTTAATTTTTTTGTAACTGTTGAAACAATTATTTTTTTTCATTCATATTAAGCTATATTAGGGGTTTAGTGTTTACCCATGTTGCTTTTATCCTGCATTTCATATATTGTGAATTCTTTTATCAACATTTTTTCAATTTAAATAAGGTGATATTGACCCTCAAAACTGTTATTTGATGGCATAGAAAAGGCCAAACCAAAAATAAATGTAATTAGAAGTGAAGAAAAGAGATTAGAATTGGTAGTAGTTGAGAGTTGGAAATGTTTCCGTGGAAGGTATACAATGTCATTATGCTTAAGTTGTACTCCAGTCTAATGATATATAATTCTGAGATATAATTTGATAAAAAAGTGTGGTTTTAAACATGAATTTGCCTTAACAGTATTTTATTAGAAGGACATGTTTAATGATAATAATATGTTATGGCATTTATTGAAAACTATCCTGATGATGCATCTATAAGAAGGTCATTACTGGTGAAGTGGCAACAGAGGAAGGAAAGGGTTGATTAAGGAGAAAAATTAGATGCAGGAAAACAAGAGTAGAAATTGTAGTACTTGAGGATCCAAGAAATTTTTTTCTAGGAACAGACATGCCACATTCATATGTTTATATGGTATATCTGCATAATCAAACATTGCTAGGTTTTTTTTCTAACTCTGAGAGCTGCTCTTGAGAATGTGAAAAGTCTTCACGGGGCAAGTTTATGGCTTCATGCTTGGGTGATATGCCTGTATACTGGATTGTTGAGTTCTATATCTGTTGTTAAAAATCATCAAGTATACCACTTGGTAGCTTTTTTCATGTTAGATAGAAGTGCTGCTTAAATATTATGGCCTGGTCTATCTTTCCAGTTAGCTTTTGATGTGAAGAATAGAGAAATAGAGAAATAGGGAGAATAGGAAGGAACATATTAGGGAGAACAACAAGAAAGGGGGGAGATATAGAAGAATTAAAAGATGTAAGAAAAGAATTAAGAAAAAGATAAGACTAGTAGAGAAGAACAAAAATTATTCCTTTATAATGCGTATCTAAAAGTTAATTTTGGATTAAGTAGAGAGATAAAGAAAGAGATAGAAGTGGTTATTGGAAAAAAAAAAATCCATAAAAGTGGAGTATATATTGAAGCTTTTGGAAAAGTGGGAAGGTCTTCATATTTTCTAGTTTAGATTATTATAGATGTGGTTTTTTCAGTATCATTTTACAAAAGTCTTATTCTCTTTTATTGTTATATATAAGAAACCATTTTTAAAATGTACAGAATGCAACTTTTTGAAATCATTGCAAGTTTTGAAACATCCTTGGAATGGTTGAAAGAGTAAGACTATGTACACTAATAAAGTCATACAAGATACTGCAGTGACACACAAACATACCACCACTCTGTCTCAATCAAGATCATTGGCCAACCCAGCGACACACAGCACACCATCAAAAATCATACTTTAACTGACCATCCTTGTTCTTTTGCTGTAAAAGAGATTGATGTGGGGGAATGGAAAGGGGATATTCTTGTAGTGGGTGTTATAGAGAAGGACTTGGGGAAGGACAAAAATTCGAAGTTCAACAACCCGATTTTGCGGAAGTTAGGTTCCAAATTAAATGGTCTATTATCTGAAGCTTCTTTGAATGAGGCTTTTACTAGAAAACTTGAGCCTCATGTTGCAAAATTTATTTCTCTTGTATGCAGTAGTAGCATGATGAAGCAGCATATGATGGAAATAGGTTACATTGCGAACAAGTTGCCACTTGGCAGACTAAGCAAATCAACAATTTTGAAGAGTTATGATGTCTTGAAGAGGATAGTTGATGTGAATTGCCAGCCAAGTAGAATTAGATTAGAGCAATTAAGGGGAGACTTCTACATTGTTACACCTTATGACTTTGGATTTAAGAAAATGTGTGATTTTGTCACTGACACTCCTCAAAAATTGAAAATGAAATTGCAAATGGTTCAAGCACATGCGACATGATACATATTTGGAAAGGGGTTTACAGTGGGAAGATGCTTGTGAAAGTAAGACGCAGCCATTCACACTTCAACTGTAGTTACAAGACTGTTGCTAAGGGGAAGGAATTGTTAGACTGTTCAGCTTAATAATTCAAGATATTAAAATTTGATTAAAAATATTATTTATGATTAGGTTTACTATTAGAAATGTATTATTATCTATTAGGAATATTAGTTTATTAGGAATTAGTATTTAGATTAAGAGTGATGCTATGTGTACTTATAATGAGTATTAATTTAGATACCAATGGTGATATGTTATCATGTGATTGAATATTATTTTATTCTTAATTAAAAATTACTCAATCATATAGTGACACATTATCTTTGATACCCAAATTGATATTTATTATAAGTATACATAGTTTTATTGTTGAATTATATAATATTACCAAATAGAATTAGGAGTCTAATTAGAGTTAGATTTTTAATTATATAAATAGTAGAGTTTTGGGAAAGATTAGATTAACTTTTGAGAATCTTATGTAGCTTTGTATTTTGGGAGGTGGAGCACCACCATAATCTCTTGGCAGAGTGATATTAGGTTCTTGATTGTAATCGATATTCACTCAATAAATTATTCAATTTAGTCTATAAAAATTCCATTAATTTAAATTCAATCCAACAATTGCAACCCGGGTTCGCAACAAATTGATAGACATTGTCTTTTAGGTTCTTATTAAAAATGCATCTTGCATTCTGCAAACGTTTTTAACTTATGGTCCATGCAATAACACCAACATTTAAAAAAAGGCATGTTGTTCTATGTAAAATGAAATGAAGTTAGAACTGGTTCTTGGTAAAACTTATAGTTGTTAAATAATTTTAAATCATTTCAATATTATATCTGACTTAATCTCCTGGGAAAAAAGAAGTGTCAAATAATATAAACATCTTTACCCTTACCAGACTAAAAACTTTCATGCCAGTAATAGGCTTTTATTCCTTCTTTTTTTCTTCTTTTTCAGCTTAATTTTTACAGAAGATAAGTTCTGTAGAGGTCCTTCCTGGCATGGAAGGATAAATGGTTTCTGATGGAAGTAATTTTCCCTTAGAATATGTCTAACTCATGTCAAAGATTGTTCATGTCCTTGTGTTTCTTGCAGATGGATTTGATTTCCAAATTGGATAACCCATACATTGTGGACTACAAAGATGCATGGGTAGACAAGGTAAATCTGTTTTATTCAGATCAACAAAGAATTCAAGCATTGCAAAAGGGCTTGCAATTATAATAATAATTTTTTAAAAAAGTTGATACTGTTAAAACTATTGTTAACTTTATACTGACGTGTTTTGATCCTTTCCAATGTTTCCTAGGGAAACTGTGTCTGTACTGTAACTGGCTACTGTGAAGGAGGAGACATGTAAGTTACTAACTTTTTACCATTCTTTCTTTTGCTCCTTTGAAAAAAAACTGTATGCTTGGATCGATGTATAGATCCTTGGCATCAATCTTAGATAAAAAGGACAAAAGATACTACCCTATTAGTCATAAAATACAGGGAACTTGAATGGAATTCCGATCCCTATTTGCATTAACACAATACATTACATGATATAGCTTTAAATATCTTGCCTATGGCCCCCCTTTGATTTGTCACATGAGCCTGACCCAATGATAGGGCCACTGCTCAAGGAGTATATCTAAATTCATCATTCTCTTTTTTTTGTTAATTAGGAATTTTCTTAAAAGTTGATTTCTACTTGTGACATTAGTATTTCATATGTACACACTGGAGGCTTATCTTCAAATTCCACAATCTATCAAACAAAATTAGATAAGAACACAAGTTTCACTTCCCTTACTGTTAACAAGAAAAATATTTTAACTAGTAAAAATTTTACTGTAACAAGATGCAAAGTGTAGTGTATATATTTATATTTTTTAGATGATTGAATGAGAAAGAACTTTTTCCTTCAAACTCAGGGCTGAGATAATAAAGAAGGCCAGCGGAACATACTTCTCAGAGGAGGTAATCCTTTGGATTTAATTAAAATCAGTCACATATCTGCACCTAGATGAATAAACCTTCACTCACATTGAATTACTTTTGCTTTTGTTTCCCAGAAAATCTGTAAATGGCTGACCCAGTTGTTGCTAGCTGTAGACTACCTACACTCCAACCGTGTCATCCACAGAGATCTTAAGGTTATAACTTTATCCAACTTTAGAATTGAAAAGAATTTTTGCATGACATATATTTGACAGAACTTCGTTCTATTTCAGTGTTCCAACATATTCCTTACAAAGGAGAATGACGTCTGTCTAGGTATGAAGGAGTATAGAGTAAAGATTTTTATTCTGCGTCAGATTTGGCTTCCAGGCTCTAATAAATGTATACCTTGTATGAACTATACAGGTGATTTTGGACTGGCAAAACTACTCAACATAGAAGACCTTGCTTCCTCAGTATGACCTCATACTTCTCTCTAATGCAATTATTTCACTTTTTTCAACACCATGATCTAACCTATTTAAACAGCTTTATTGAATTGGTAAAGTTTTCTTGAATTTTGTGTTCCATATTACAATGGCTACAAACTCAATTATATACACATAGATTGCCAACAACCAACTGTGCATTTAATTGCAACTACCTGACACTATTCATGCCTAGCCACCTGACTCTACTCACATCTATCTCTCTTTTCATACTCTCCCGCAAGTTGGTGAATAGATATTTTTTATTTCCAACTTGGATACAATTGTTTAAAATACTACACTACTCCCTTTGTTAAGCGCATTTGCAAGTTGACATCTTGTAGACACTTAAGGTTTGCAAATTAACCCTTTTCCTAATTTCTCCTTAATAAAGTGTTTGTCCACTTTTGTGTGTTTTGTTTGATCGTGTTAAATTAAGTTATGTGCAATGCTCGAAACTTTGCCTCAGTACTAGATCTTGTCACAACATTCTGTTTTTTACTACATGCAACAATATTCCCACCAGCAAAGGTGCAATATCCAGATGTTGACCCTATGTTAATCACTGTTCCAACATAGTCTACTTTGTTTATGCTTCAAGCATCATTTCCCAGTGTGTTTTGTCCTCTTGCAATAGGTGTATCACAAGTTGTCCTGATGGTGGTCTTGAATGAGTCTGTCTAAAATTTTTCAATTGTCAAGGATAATTCTTGTCCTCGACTCTTGGTTTTTGCAATCATGGTTGAGCCTACCAAGGATTGGGGTTGGAGAAGGACTCCTCTCCAGTTCTCTTTTGCTTGAATGATGCAGATAATTTTATTCAAACATGGGAGTTCGTTGCTGAGAATTTGTAGTCTCACTTGGTTGAATCAACATTGAGGCCAGCGAGAAAATTATGGACTAGATCTTTCTCAATAAAGTCTTTTAAGATTACCACATCTTTTGAGCACTTTGTTCCTATACACTATTGTGATCAAGCTCCTGCCATAGGTTCTTTGCGCTTTGAGAAGTCGTCGATATAGCGGAAAATTGTTGTGAATGGATGACTCTTTGTATGCCTAAAGACCTTCAATAAATCGATGTGTAGTCCGGCCTTGGGAGATGGTGAGAAATGACTTGCCATTTGTGCTTAAAGAATAGCAAAGAAACCGATGTGTCGTCTAGGCTTGGAAAGTCGCTTATGAGAAATGACATGTCGAAAACGACTTGTTGGTTTGGTTTAATTGTCAATAGAGAGGAACAGCCAATTGTTTGGGCTTCATCTAAGACAACTTGTCAGTTGGCCACTTCTCTTTCCGAAAATGGCATAGTTGAATATCATTTTAAGCTTTTTCCTTCAAATACACACTCAGTTTGACCTCTTCTTCTTCTTTAACTACTACTGATAAGGATGAGTTGAGCAACACCAACAAGGGATCTTGTGAACAGAATCTGGTGGCTCAAGGGATCTTTGACGGAGATGGCATGTCAAATGTCAACAGACAATGGTGATGAGTCAGATCTAAGGCGTAAAATGAGAAACAAGATGGTGATGGCAATGGTGTGACAAGAAAGAGGCGGTGGCAGCATGACTGTACTGGGATTGATTGCTGATTTTTGACAGAATCTGTCTTTGATTCTTTGTTGACAAATAGCGATGGTGGTGGCATCAGATGTCAATGGATAGTTACTGGAAAGATTCAAATAGTGGCAATGAAGACCACAGTAGATGAAGCAAGAACAACCGGTCTCAACAATGAAATTGCTACAGCAATGAAGGCCACAGCAGGGAAAAAAATATGAGTGGCAATGAAGGCTCACTGGAAAAGAAGAAAAATCCCTAAAGCTTTGATACTATGTTGAATTGTTTGAGTTTTCATCAATTTTGTGTTGCATATTACAATGGCTCCACGCTCACGTATTCACACAAAGACTTCCAGCAACCAGTCCTGCAATTTAATTTCAGCCGCCCACGGCTATAACACTATTCATGCCTGAACTATTCACTACTGACACTATTGATGCATGTCTCTCTTTTCCACAAACTTTAATGCCCTCAAGACTTTTTTTTTTCGGTTAATCATGGTTTTGGTTGCAGCATGATCTTGTAATAGGAAATTCATTGAACAGCTGCTCTTTTACAAAATTCACTGAACGCTACCTTTAAGTTATTCAGATGGTTTATGTTTCATGTCCTTTTGTATCGTACCTAGGTTGTTGGCACCCCCAACTACATGTGCCCTGAGCTTCTAGCAGATATACCTTATGGCTATAAGTCTGATATCTGGTCACTTGGTAAGGAATCTAGAAGTTTGATTTTGAGCATTCTAAATTAATATTCATGATCTTTCTTAAAATTAGCATCTATTCATTGTTGCAGGTTGCTGTATGTTTGAAATTGCTGCACACCAACCAGCATTTAGAGCTCCTGTAAGTTTTAGTTTGAGAAATTCGACAAACCATCAATGTCATTTAGCTGTTAGTTAAATTGTCCATAAGTTGACTCTGTAAGATTTTATTATAAAACCACTTTATCTTGAGTCAACAGGATATGGCTGCACTCATCAACAAAATAAACAGATCTGCCATTTCACCTCTCCCAATTGTATATTCATCCACGCTGTAAGTGTCTTCTACATCCCTTTAGCATATATTAGCAGTTTGTCAATGACCACTTGAAAGCATAACACATGTATACCATGTTTGTTTTTCACAGCTATGTTCAAATAAATCATTTTATAATATAAATGCATGTATCTAATAAGAGGATGATTTCTCCTCACAGGAAACAAATAATTAAAAGCATGCTAAGGAAGAACCCAGAACACAGACCAACAGTGAGTTTTAGTGACCCCAAGCTCATCTATGGTTGATATAAATACTATGATTGATACTCATACCTCTGCATTTTGAAATTTTAGGCTTCAGAACTGTTAAGGCATCCACATTTGCAGCCGCATCTCCTGAGGTGCCGAAACCCATCTACTGTTTATCTTCCAATTACACCTACAAACAGCATGAAGGAGAAGACACCTAGAAAATCACCATCTAGCAAACGTATTAGTGGCAGAGACAAGGTACACAGAGAGGCAATGGCACCAAACCTATTGGAAAAGATGTTTGAGAAAAATACTCATGGACAGCCAAACAGTTCACCACACAACAAGCCAACTTCCACAACTAGTACAGAAGACAACCTTGAAACCAAGAAAGTTGATCCTACTAGCTATACATTGGAAGTGGACATATCTAGCTCTATCACTAATTTTAAAGACAGGTCCACTGAAACTGAGATAGGCGTTTTCAACGGAGGCAAGCTAGCTGACTCTAATGGCATGACTCAAAAGGACAGCACTGATCTTGAGTTAACTTCCGAGAGCACTCCAAATTCTAGGCATGTGGTACAAGAAGAACCTGCTGCCACTGCTGCACATTTTCAACACTCAGAAGAAGTTGGTGTCACGGCTGTGAGGACGGAAGATCAAAAACCAGTTTGCAATAAAGTTGTTGAAGAAACTGAAATAGATGCAGTGCGTTCTGCACCTGAAGATTGCGAGAAGTTGATGATGTGCAGCCAAGGCTGCAATGACAACACTGAATCCCCTCATGATAGAAGCTCTTCATTGGCTGTATATGAACCTGATGTAGCACCTGAAAGCTGTTTACCAAAGATAAAAAGCCAAAATGGACATACTGGAGATTCTCACATGGACTACTTGTCTGACAGCAATGAGGTACATCCTTGTGACGATGACCAAAAAGCAAAACCAGATAAAATTAGTTCCTTTATGCAAATAGTTGAGGATCGTAGCAATAATGTTAATCTAACACCAAGTGACATCTCATTACTAAGTACACTTACTGGAATATGCGGCGATGAAAGCCGGAGTGAATGGGAGAATCCAAGGCAACAAAGAGCTGATGCTTTAGAATCTCTTCTGGAGCTCTGTGCAAGGCTACTTAAGCACGATAAACGTGAAGAGCTTGCTGGTGTGCTGAAACCATTTGGTGAAGAAGCTGTCTCATCAAGAGAAACAGCAATTTGGTTAACAAAATGCCTCATGTCTGCTCAAAAGCTTAATGGGGGAACCTAAGTTTGAACAAGTATTGCCATTAATTTATTCATTTTTGTGAGAAAGAAGTTGTTAAATGCATTTCTTCCAGAGTGGTGTTTGATTGTACTCTATTGGCTTTCATGGGACATAAACCTTGATTTTGGTTATTTATCTGGATCACTATCATCCAGCATGTCAAATACTTGTAATCAAATTGAATAAATCATTTTATATTTATTTGTTTAAGTAGACAAGGATCATCAGAAGGGAAGAGAATATGTAGATGACAATTAAAATATTAAAATATTATAATTTTATTGCAATCATAAGGAGTAATACAATCCAATATAAGCCATACTTAAAATGAAACAAAGTTGGAAGACACAGTAACACAGAGACCCGCAACAATTGAAGCAGAGAAATTAACTTAACTAATCCTCTCTATTCTCAATCAGCAATCTATCCATCTTTCTTCCATGCCTTTCAATTTCAAAGTCACTATAATTCTTTGTTCCATCTTCATATAAAAGAGCTTAATTATTACTGAAAATAGTAAGTCATCAGAGACAAAACGGATGCCCCAACCAACGATCCGAAAACCTGCAATTGGGTTGCCCCATTAGCAGCAGATGGGCCTGGTGCCCCAAAACCATCTGGGGCTAATGCTGCCCCAGTGCTTTCGGATGGAGTCTGTGCCGGAGATAGGATGCTTGATGCCGCCTCGGAGACTGATTCAGCGGCCCAGGCACAGCTGATGGCGGTGGCAACCAAAAGGACGGCAAAACTGATCTTCTTCATGTCCATTATGTATATATATAGTTGGCCTTAGGAAGTAAAGATGGAAAAGATAAAACAACGTTTGTTCTTTTTTTCCTTTTTTTTTTCTTTTTTATGTTTATTTGTTTATGAATTTTGTTTTGTCTTTAGCTCTATATATATTGGTGTGAAGAAGAAGTGGGTGATTGAGAAAGAATGAATGTAGGAGAAATGGGAGGAAATTATTTTACGTGTTGGATTTTGCATGCATGCAGGCTTGTAAATTTTGTTGAAATGGTTTTGTTGGATTTGATTGATTTGCGGCAAAAATCTTTTTGCCAAAGTCTGTTTTAATAAAATCTATATATATATATATATATATAGGAATTATGGGTATTTTATTTTATGTTGGATTAATTCCATTGAACAAAATACTATATATAGATAGTAAATTTAACTAATTAATATTGAAAATGATAATGACCGTTGATTTTTTAATTTCACTTATTTAATTTTTAAGTAATATTATATATACATATTTAAAATACATAAAATAAATATATAAATAATATGTAATTATATAATTAGATAATTTTAAATTAATTATAAAAATATATACTTATTTTGTATACTTTTCTGTTTAAAGAGTTTTGGTGCCTAAACCTTTGAGTTGGCTGAGTGGGGAAATGTATGGACCACATAACTAAAACGGCAGCCTACCTTTCGTTTTGGTGCCCACATTTTTTCACTCACACTCCAACCATAGACATTCCCTCCTCACCTTCCCAATTTTAAATCATGCCACATTATTTATTTGTCACCATATACTGATTAAATATTATATGCAAAATCATCATATCCCCTCCAAGGTTTGATGAAAGGATAATTCCTGTCCATTAAATTTCAAAACCAAAATTTTACCTATTATCAATTTCTATTAATAAATCTGTTAATTTTTTTTTTAAATAATTGTTTTATGTTTTTATTAAAATTATCAAACTGTTATTAATACTTTATGTTTATATTAAATTATCAAAATATTCTTATTAGTTAAAATATTTATCATTTAAACTCGTAAATATCAAAAATTTAATTAATTTAAAAGTATTATATTTTTTGTTAGATTTTTGGATGTGTAATTATCATTTTCAAAATTATTGAGGGATATTTTAAAATTTTTAAAAACTTAAAAACACTTCTAAACTTTTTTGAATATCCAAAAATGCCTTAAAAATTTTATCAATACCCCAAATATTTTTAAATATCGTAATTTTGCTCCTAAAGTTTTTAAAAGGAAAAATAAAAAAGCAAGAAAGAGAAGAAAAATGAAAAGAAAAGGGGAAAAATAGAAAAATCTTTGTAAAATGACCTTTCCACCCTTTCACCTTAAAAAGTTCACAAACGGAATTAGATGACAAGTCAAAATTTAACTTTTAAAATATAAATGATGAAAATTTGTTATTTTAGCAAACCCTGGGTGGGTATACTCTTTTGGCCTATTATATATAATTCTATCATATGCTAAAAACAAGAGTAATATTATACATATCTATTTTAGATACACAGATTTATATACACAAATTTGTATATACTTATACGCGTCATTATATAATTAAATATTATTTTATTTTTAATTTAAAACAACTCAATCATATAATAATATAGATATTTATACACCTAAAATAGATACACATAATTTTATCTTAAAAACAATTGGTTAGATCTCTCACCTAAGCAATTACAGTCTACACATGAATTGGAATAACGTCGCAACCGTTTGAGCTGGCAAAAGCGAGTTCCCAACTGCATCTAAACCAGAAGAAATAAAATACCATGCACAGAATAAAATGTCACAAGTGTACTGGGTCCTCCAAGCCTTGGTCAAAACGCAACGTTTTTGTTACAACACCATCGTCCAGAAATATGCACATCGTGTAAATGGTTACACATTACCTAATTAAAATCTCTTTTAAATTCTCATGTTTCATGAAATCTTCCAAAATATTAAGCACTCTCTTTTCTGAAAATGGCGGAGGTTGAAAAATTCTATGGTGGGATTGTAATGGTGATGGTGGTGGCATTGTTGAGCGTTTTGCCTGCAAGTATGGGTCAGGTTATCCCTCCGACACCCGCAATGGATACCGGCTCCGGGTTCGGGTTGGAAGCTTCATGTGGCATGTTAGTTTCTTCTGTGGGATGTGTCATTGCTCTTGTTTTTCTTAACCGTTGATTTAATTCTTGAGTTTGATATTCAAATTTTCTTGCATTATTATTTACCAGAAAAATTATATGTAGAGAGAAGAGAGGGTGGTGGACTGTTGATTTGGGATTTTTTTTTTTTAAATATACATAATATGTTTTTTATTTGATGATGTATTGAGTATGGACTGGAGTGATTGATACTATAAATAAATAAATAATTTTTCTTTTCTTTCTCTTATTTGTATTGTTGAATAATAAAATCTTCTCAAACTAATAATGTTACCCTACTTAGTAAATACATATATTATTTATGTTTCCGTATTATTTATATATTAAATATATTAAAAATATTTTAAAATCTAAAATGTATTAAATACTTATTTTATGTTATTTTTGTATTAAACGTAAATTATATGCTATATTTTACATTTATTGTATTTTTGTGTTTTTCTCCCTTGTAGCTTATATAAAGATTCACTCTGATATTTTATTATGTATTATATTATATTAGGTTTAACAGTTAATTAAATACTTTACATTTAAATTGTTATATTAATTTTTAATAGAAGATTTACAAAAAGTACTAAAATTGTTATGATATTACCGTATTTTTAGAAACACATTCTTGATAATATGCCGTATTAAACCTATATATACATGTTCTGTACTTTTCCCGTATGCAAATTTTATGGGTACTTTTTACAAACGTATTTTTTATTATTCATCGGATTATACTCATATAATTTGCGTACCGTCTTTTTTCCATTCCCTATTTACTAACAAGGGAGATAATATCATAATTTATAATTCATTAAGTAACAAATTATATTTTTAATGTTAAAGACGTTATATATGTCCTGGTTTTGAAAACCAAATCGGATTAGTCGGTCTTACTGGTTAAGCTAGAATCTATCAACCAAAAAAATTTTGATTTCTTTGAAAACCATTTTATATAAGATTGAACTATTTGAATTGTCAATTGGATCGGGTAAAAAACCAAATTTGACTCAATTAACATAAACAATATATATATATATATATTTTTGTAAAAAATTTACTTTTAATTAAACTCAAGACTGCATCTATTAATTTGGAACATGTATAATATTAAACTAAATTTATTTTAATACTAAAATATTTTAAATTGTATATTTGACGATAAATTATATAAAATTATTTTGTTTATTATTTTTAAGTAATTAACCAGTCTAATCACTAGTCAATCAATCTGATCATCAGTTAAACCAAACCACACCTTCTATTGAGTCAATGCTTCATCCGATTATGAAAATATTAATTTATATGAAAAGCCTAGTTCCCAGTTAGGAATTTATTGCATTTTATCAATGCAACTATTTAATTTTTGTAATTCATAATTTTTTAAATATTTTTAAGATGGTTTTATTTTAATTAAATATCTATTAATCCTAATAAATAATTTATTTTCTATTTGTTTTCACCGCTCTAGAGCTCCCCCGTAATTTTCTAAATTATTAAGTGAAAAGATTTTATTTCTTTATCACAAAATTAAAATAAATGGTGTTGTCTTTATTTTTCTTCTTTTAAAAATTTAATGAATTGCTTTTTTCCCTCTGAATAGAAATTCTTTACAGAAAATGTTTAGTCCGGTTATGATTTTGCCTTTTTTTATTTAAAATAATATATTATCCTTAATAATATATTATCTTACAAAAATTAATTCAAAAATGGATTTTGGCCTTAAAATGTAAAGTTATTTTTCCTATTTCAAGGATTAACAGCCCAACCAACTATTAACCCAAAAAAGTCTATAGGGTTAGAAAGGGAATTTCTTAGAGTTGATTACATTAAATTAATGTCAATAATTTATTAGTATGATATTATCCCAATTTTATGTGTGGAGGATCAAGGACATTAATTAAAACGACAAAATTAGGCTATGTATAAGAAACAAAAATTTAAGAGTGATGTTATATATATATATATATTGAGTATACATATAGTGTGTTATTATATGATTGGATGTTATTTTATTATTAATTTAAAATCATTCAATCACTTGATAATACATATTAAATATGTTCTTTTTTGTATACTTAAAATAAATATACATAGTTTTATTAAAAATGTAAATACTTAAATATCCTCACCCTATGTTATTTAAACTCTAACATCACAAGAAAACCCTATAAAAATCTCAAATTCTCATTTTCATATCCTCACTAAAATTCTATCATTATGATTTCAAAATCAAGGAAAAAATTTTATTACATCTAAGAATTCATACAAACATTAACTCAAAATTTCGATTTCTTTCATATTGAATTGATTTATTACTATTGAACTATATTTTAAAAACACGAATGATATAAAAAGTTGAAATAATTTTTTTTTTTGTTAAAAAAACTTTGGGGGTAACCAATATTTTATGCATGTGGGGGGTTAAACAAAATATTTCACATGAAGGGGATTCTTTCTATATTTTAAATATATGGGGGTTAATTGATATTTTGCCATGTGGGTGTAAATTAATATTTTCTAACATTCATGTTAAATACAAACAATAGGAATGTTTCAAATAGTATATACTTGTATGTTTAATTATGAAATTCTAGTTAATTTGGTTATGTAATTATATATTGTAATTGTAGAATTGGTGACATGTCAAATTTTGTTATTCTTTTAGTTTGGTATAAAGAGAAATGGATGAAGCTAGATGATAATAGAATAAAATAAGTTGGAGGAGAAAAGAACGTAATAAAAATTCTAGCAAACATGACATTTAAGGGATTAGTTCGAAAAATGAGCAAATGGGGACTCATTCATAGAAATAGAGGGCGAAGTTATCATGTCAGCCTCGGTCATACCCATGTAGTCTAAGATGTTTGCATGCCATATTTCGCCCTTCTCCAACGAAGAAGCCACAAGCAAGAAGTTAACTTTATCATGTTGTAGTTATCCATTGGTTGATACTTGATACCTTCGTATAGAATTATAAAATAAAATAAACAACAACTAATAATGTAGAGTCACTAAATCACAGTCAAACATAGTCCTCATATCATCAATTCAACCTAATATGTCTCTAGTGCACCATCTCAACATTTTAGGTATCTAATGTCTCATAGATTCAAACCTATAACAACAAAGTTACAAGTGTTAATAATAGATTATTAGCATATTATTACATAAATATACATTAACAAGAATAGATGAAACACTTACATGAAGGGCTAGTGAAAACTCCATTGAACTAATACAATTAATGATATATAAGACTAATACAATTAATGATAGATTTATAGGTCATCTTTCATATTAAATCCATCCAAATAATCAAAGAGCTAAGGGACCTCTTCACTTATCACTAATCTATTATGACTGCCCAATAATATGATGTGTAGATAATATAGTAACACAATTTTAACAATGCTAGTGAAATCCTCTTCAGTGTCATCATATTAATACCCTCATGACATCACAATAGTTGATTAAAGCCTCACCCTTAAAATATGTCTTCGGTATCCTCTATCCGGTTGAGGCTAAAAGATAATGTTTCATCTAGAAGAAACTCAAATAGGCTGAAGTAGACGTCATTCTATTCAATTTAAATCAAATTTTTTCATTGGAGTTCTCTATGACTCCTCTAATCTAACCACTTTTCAAAACATATAGTTTTGAAAAAGTTTTTATGTTCATTTGTTAATGTTGCGCTTATCTTCGTCATCACATCACGATGGCCTCTTGTCATCACTTGTGCCTTAAAATGGCATGCTACTACAAATCTATCACTTTTAAATCGTATTGAGCATTTTTTTTTATGTCTAAAAGCAATATACTACAAAAAAAATGGTTAATTTTCATAATATATGCAATTTCATACTGTATTGCAAAAAATGAACAAAAAATGTGAAAATATATGTTAAAAACCCTAAAATAGAAAATATTAATTACCCCAAATGAAAATATCAATAAACCTCACATTAGAAAATATAAATAAAAGTCTACAATGCATGCTATGCATGTCGAACAAAGCACGCTTATGGGAAAATCATTAAAAAAAGCCCTACTATATGTGTGATTTATATGATAACAAATATCCAACGCCCTATAATGGAAAATATCAAAAACTTTCATCATGCGCATCACATATACTTGACAAATATCCAAACACTTTTATTTGATTTGACTATGCGTTAACTGCATATTGACTATGAATCACGTGTGATGAAAAAATCACTCAAATTTACTCGATTTCACACTAATAATCGATCCTAAACATATTTTATTGCAAAACTATTGATAAATTTTTTATGAAAATCACAAATGATTCAAGTCATTTCCTACAAAATGTCAAGTGAAAAAAATCGTTATTTGAAACATATAAAATCTATGTAAAAATGACTAAATCTTAATATTTCAAGTAATAAATATATGATAAAGAATGATATACTAACATTTCCTCCAATTTAATTGTGAAAAAAATGACTAAAATTGTCACAAATCTCATTGGAATTCAATATGTGCGATTTTTTTTTAACGTGGAGGTTTTCTTTGCATGTTTTAAATTAAAGCAAATAAATTTTAGACTTGTTTAGTTAGAGTTTTTAAAAGGCCAAAGGTCTTATTCCCACCCAAGTTTTGATACGTTTCCAAAGTTTCATCTACAGGGTTTAAAAAACCTAAAGTCACACTTATGAATCAACTATTGTTAAAAATTTTTATTTGAGATAAGGGTAAAATCATTATTTTATCAATTTATAATTTTATCTCTTTTTTTCTTATATGTTTTAAAAACCCGCATTTCACTTCTAACCTCAAACTTTGAAAAGTAACTTTTTCCTCCAAATCTCTAGGGTTTGCTACAAACTTTTGACGACGATGACGATGATGACTAATCGGTTCTAATGTTGACTGACCTTCTGTGTGCCTTCCTCTACTGTAGTTGACGACACCAGATGAAGGTTGATAAAACCTTGATGACGACAAAGAGTGAAAAAGACGAGGCTTTGTCGACTTGGCTTTGGACGGTGAACATCTATCGATTTGGCTTCAAATTTGGACAACTATCGATGAAAACCTGTTCTCTAGCCACGAATGTGACAGATTCTCACTATCTAGAGGGAGGTGCATAGAAGGCCTGTTAATGTCGAAATTGATTGACCTTTATCGTAACCTTCGCTTGAAGTTTGCAACAAACCCGAGAGATTTGGAGGAGAAAAGTTACTTTTTAAAGTCTAAGGTTAAAAGTGAAATATGAGTTTTTAAAACTTAGAGAAAAATGAGATAAAATTATCTATATTTTAATATTATTAGTAAAATGATAATTTTATTTTTAACTATAGTAAAAATTTTTAATAGTAATTGGTTTATGAGTGATATTTTAGATTTTTAAAATCATGTGGGTAGAATTTTAAAAGCATATTAAAACTTAGGTGAGATTAAATCTTTTAGCCTTTTTAAAATGATAGAAATTGAATTATAATTTTTTAATCTATAAAAAGATAAAAAATTTCATGTTTAAAATATTTAGATGAGATGTAAATATTAATTTTTTTTATTTTTTTAATTAATTTGCCTAAGGTGGGACAAAAATCCCAGTCTTAAACTACGCGGTCTGTGACCTTGTTGGCTGAATCTTGGGAATTCACACCTAAAACTATCATATTTACCTGGTTTTATGTAATTTTATCTAGAGAACATTGCAAATTGAGTTTATTACCTATGCATACATATTTTTAAAATATATAAATAATATATTATTATATATTAAATAATTATATATATATATAAATTATAAAAGAAATTGTACACGTAATATTTATTAGGGCTTTACGTCATCTCATTCATAGTATATTATTATTATTATTTATAATAGTTTAATTTGTTACAATTGAAGGTGCCCGTAGACATAAACCAAACGGACACACACAGATTTTCAAAACCGACAACCTAGGGAAGCGTGTAAAAGCAACGCGGCCAACAACCGAGCCTCCAATCACAACACGACACCGAGAAAAAGCTATACACACTTAGCTGTTACATGAACGTTACCTAACAATTCACCAGCTGTCACTCTTTATGTCGGTCCCACGCGCCGCTCTTCTTCCCTATTTATACTCGTCTTCTCCGCAAACCCTAACCATTCATTTGCAACTCGTTATTACTTGTCACACCAATTCTAAATTCTCTCCAACCCCTTCGCTCATTTCAGAAATGGCTCAAGTTAGCTTTCCCAAGGCTTTGTTGCTGGTTTTGGCTTTGGCAATCTTCTCCGCGGCCGTTTCTGCTCAGGAAGCTCCGGCGTCGTCGCCCTCTCCGGTCGCCGGAGCCGGGTTTTCTGTCCCCATTTCTGGTTCAGTTGTTGGGTTGTCTTTGGTTATCTCTGTCTTGGCTATGTTGAAGCATTAATTAGAGAATATTTATTTGGTACAGAGAGTTGAGATTTATTACTATTTTTTGTTTACTGAGAGTTTTGTTGTTTGTGAGGAGATGACATTCCATTGATTATTATTATTTGTTATAAATATTATTATGTTTTTTATATAATAATAATTATTATTATGTTCTTTTCAGTGTTGTGATTAAAATAAAAAATGGTCCATAAATTGAAAACAGTTAACAAATTAAAAGAAAAGGGGAATGGAGAAGCTTTAATTGGCAGTAGGAATAAGCCACCATTTTTAATCTAGCCAAATCTTGAAGCCATTGTTGATAAAGCGCAAGGCAGAAGCAGCCTTTTAAGCCTCACAAATTGGCAGAATCATACTTGAAGAGAATTTGTGATTTTTGACACTGAAAATTTTTGGTTTGATTTGGCATAATTCTATAGTCACTGAAGATGCCTGATAATGGTCAAAGGAGAAGAAAACTGAGGCCAACTCTAGTAGATCTCCGTCAAATCTCAAAGCAGTAACTGGGCATATTATTATGCCTTATTTAGATCAAAATTTTCCTTTTGACAAGTAAATAGAAATTTATATCTTCTCTTTCAAAATTTTAATTCTTTCCCAATTTTATTAATCCCTGATATTTTTTAATTTATAGACTTGCATATTACATGTAATTTAATATGTGAGTTTCCAGTGACATACATTAGTAATGTCCTGATAGGGTAAGATATGTGTGTGGTGTCGCTAATATATGTTTAAAAAAGAAAACAAAAAAACTACGGGAAAAAGGACTATTTCCCACCCAACTTTTAGCTTAATTTCAAACTCACACCCACGAGAGATAAAAAACCCAAAATTCCACCCATAACCAAACTGCCGTCCAAATTTTCAGTTAGGAACAGAGGTAAAATCGTTATTTTATCTATAAATTTTAAAACTTTAAAATTTCACCATTTACCCCCTCTAGGTTTTAAAAACTAACACTTGAACCTATCCTCAAAGTTTGAAAAGTTTAGATTTCATCCCTAAAGTTTGCTTCTTTCTCCAGCCACCACTGACAGCTGACGCACTCCACCGATCTTCCATCTCTGACTACAAAGGACGACTCGTTGTCGCCCAAATCTGGACGACGAAGATTCATAGATCTGGAAGAACAGATGAAGGACGACGCTTAGTCGTCGTGTCTGGATGACGCGACGAGCGACAAAAGATGACGAAACATCGTCTGGGTAGAGCGACGAAGAGATCTCCATCTATTCGTTGCATCGTGCGACCAAGAGATCTCCGTCTCTTTGTCACACCGTGCTACAAAGAGATGAAGATCTCTTCATCACATCACCACCGTTGCACCAGGAGAAGGAGGAGGCCGAAGACGACGCCAGAGACAACATCAAAAGATGAAGTTGAAGAATGAGAGTGAAACTGCTATTTTTGAAAGATATAAGGGGCGACTGAGTTTTAAAAAATGTGAAAACCCTAGGTTTGGGGGTGAAAATGTTACTTTTTAAAGTTTAAAAACTTTAAGTAAAGGTGAAATGTTAATTTCTAAACCCTGAGAGGGGGGGGGGGGGGGGGCGGGGAGGGCGGAAAGTAATAAACTTTATAACTTTTTCATATAAATAGTAAAATAACTATTTTACCCCTCCCTTTAACAGAAGTTTGCCTATGAATGGGAACGAAGGTTTTTCATTTCCCGTAGGTGTAGGTTTGAGAATGACCTAAAAGTTGGGTGGGAAATAGTCATTTTTTCAAAAACTACACGTAGTTATTTTTTATATATAATTTAAGTATACATATGATATATTAGTATATAATTAAATAATTTCAAATTAAAGATAAAAAATATTTAATTATATAATGATACATTATCATGTATATAAATTATGTATAAAAATGTTTATATATAGTATTACTAAAAAAATTATTAGATCTAATATTTTACTTGTTTAATATAGTTGAATTTATCCTGAAAAGATAATCCAACTTTCGTAAGATTTTTTTGATTAAAAAAATGTTAAGATAAATTATATTTCACGTAAAAGGGTAACGAATCAAATTTGTATTCCCCCTTTCACTTAAAAATCTATAGACTTTGTCATATCAAATTCTGAAATGCACTATTGTTGACTGGTTGGTACAAACTTAAACCTTTTTTTTCGGGTTTTAATAACGTGTAAATACAGTGAACGCAACCCTTAGTTTTACACCAAATTTTGAAGAGACGCAGAACAATTTGACCAAATAAAGCAACACACTGAAAAGACCAAATCAGGGTCTATTTTGAAGAAAATTGAAGCAGCAAATTTTATTGGGGTAACACATGTTCATGGAGGATTTGGTCAAAACAAAAGAGAAGCCTAAGCAAGCCACCGACTTCAAGTTCAACTTTGGAAGCCCAACAAACATGTGCTAACGTGTTCGCCTCCCATATCGTGTCGTCCAAGCTGTTTTGACCTCCCACGAACCAAACTCTTAATTAACTAGAGGCCAAATGACTATCTACCATGCAAACTCTATCTACCTTGAACATTTTTATCCTTTAAATTTGAAAATGTTATATTTTCACCTATTTATTAAACTTAAATATAAATTTTAATAATCAAAAAATATTTTTATAATTTTTTATAAAATATAATAAAATTAATATACCTTATATTATTAGTAGAATAAATAAATTATATATTCACTCTAATTACTTTGAATTTTTTAATTCTTTTTTCTCTTTCTTATTTCTTGGTATTATCTGGATTGTTTTGAAGATGAAGAGGTGGTTGTGCCTTTTGATGTTTTAGTGTTATGAGTTTAATTTTTATGGTAATAATGTGATTGGATTGTCCAATAATTTAGAAGTGTGGCAACACATTTGACTATGATTATTGGATCTGGATGGATTTGTTTTTCTTTTTTTTTTTTTATAGTTTTAGGTTTATGAAAGCCAAAAGAAGATAAATTAATGTCATCTCCAAAGTCCATCCCAACATGTTGATGAAGAGCCTTGACAACCAAAAGAGTCTTGTACCTCTCAACAAATCCATTAGCTTGAAGCTTAACCTTGTATACCTAATGAAAACTGCCTAAATTCTTTTAAAGAGAAGGTGGAACAAGAACCCAAGCGTTATCCTGTATGAGAGCATCATCCTTTTTACTCATTGCATGATGCCAATGAGGAAGGGATCGTGCCTACTTGAAAATGGTCGACTCATGTAAAACATGATCTAAAGCCTTAGTAGCAAGAGCATGGGGAAACACATGATAATATTGATACCAAGGATTTAAAAATCGAACTGGACCGACTGGTCAAACCGGTCGATCCGTGAACCGGTACTGTAGTCAAGTATTGTTGAAAACATAACTGGTATAAGGTTGAAATCGGATTGAACCATGGTCAAACCTCCGGTTCAAACTTGAACCGCAGTCCAAACCGGTCTAGGTGGTTCCACAAAATTCAATCAATTCCACAAAACCCAACTGCAAAACCTCAAATTATCGTGACAGAAGAACAACGACGTGGTGGACGATGGGTATCAAAGATCCAAGGATGATGGTTAGGCGACTGTGGTGGTGGTCGGAGAGGTAACGACAATTGCACAGATGGAGCTAGATGTGGTGTCCAGAAATCGACGATCATCTGGGGAACACAGACTTGCTCTTCCAGTAGCCACGACAGGAAGCAAACACAAAAATCATAGATTGGAAGAGAATGCAGTTGTGCTTTTAGATTTTATATTTGAATTGGGATAGAAGTTGTATTGGTTTTCACTTATGATTGCTAGAGATTGGTTGAATTCTGTGGGTGTTTGATTTCGGCAATTTCAGTTGTGGGAGGTTTGGGGTTGTGTGTTTGTTGAATATGATGTGAAGATTTGCCCACCTTGTGTTTGATTTTTTGCCTGGCTGAGTTGCGTTTTGTTTGGTTGGTGAATCATGAAGAGACACTTGCTTTATCATAACTTACAATTATCTACTTTACATGGATGAATAAAAATAATATTAAATTATTCGATAATATATATAAATATGTATAAAATTATATATACAAAATAAATACATATAATATTATTCATATTGGATATAATTGTTTTCTATGGTGGGATATATGTTGTAACAATTAATAGTGCATGTGTTTGTAGAATTGAATTTTTTTAATGCATATGTTTTGTTTTGATGTAAAGTTAGTTGTTATTACTTATTACATTTATGTTTAATAATGCATATATTTTGTTAATTGTGAAAACTGAAAAGTATGCACAGTATAAAATTTACGGTGTAAAACATATTTAATTACTAATTAGACATAATTTTTTTATATTTTTACATAAAATTGTAATTCCGATCCATCCGACCGGTCCAAACGATTCAACCGGTTCGATCAAAACCAGTAATTAAAACAGTTTTTATTCCGGTCCGGTTGTGAAAACCTTGATTGATACAATGAAACTTTTGATGGGGTAGAGGTGTATTACTCTAATAAAAAATAAAGTTTGCTAGGGAAGATGAAATGGAGTTAGGCATATTGTGTGAGCTCAATAAGGATAGTAGGGTATCGCTTGATGAAGGAGACAATGGAGCCACTGATGATGAGCCAAGAGAACTAGTGGAATTTGACAAAAACTGTGAGCTTTGGTTTGATAACCGGAGGTCAACTAGCAGAACAAGCAAACTAGATAGATGTAGACCCAAAACATCATATAACCAAAGAGTCGTGGATGGAACTAACAATGAGCAAAACTCTAAAGTAGACTTCGTGGAGGAAGTGACAACAACAAATCCAGAAAAATGGTCTCATGTAACACCACATGTGAGGAGATGTAAACACGACCAATGGGCACTTGAAGGCAACAATATCCATGATGAGAAGCATCAAGCTTAAAAAATAGACAAGCAACATAAGAAGAGACAAACTTATGGGTAGCATTTGATGCGAGTAATGGATAATAAACACAATCAGAAGTTTTTAAGAAACTGCAGTCATAGTACGCCAAAGAAGAATCTCAAATGAACTCTTATTTTTTAATACCAATGTGGGTGACTTATCAATAAAAAACACAACAGAAAATGCCTCTATATATAGGGGTAGTGGCAAGTTAGCATGTAATAAAAGACATTATTTTCCCACTATGTCATTGTGTTTCCACTCAATATACCATTTTGGGTAGGGGTGTAAGGATAAGATAACTAATATGTAATATCTTGTGACTTAAGAAGAGAACAAAACAATTTATTGTCAAAGTTATCATAACCATCAGAACATACAATCCAAATAGAACATGAAGGAAAATTTTCTATCATTAATTTAAATTTGATTTAAAAAAAGACAATAATATCAAATTTATTAAATATAGGGTATAATCATATATATTAACTAAAGTCAAACGGCTACAATGATGGGATAAGATTAAAATCGTAGACATTTAGGTGAATAAGACTGAGAGGAGTTTGAACGGTGTAATTACATTTGATTAAAGAGAGGTGATTGCTTTTACCAAGATGACACACATGACACACAAACAAGAGATTTTATGGACTACAGACTAGACCAAACATGCAAGCAAGCTCAATCTTGAGCACCACAAATAATGGATGGTCAAGATGACGATGCCATACGTTGGGCAAGACACAAAAAGAAGAATAAGTTGCATCAACAAGAGGAGATAGTTGATAGAGACCATTACAAATATGACTAGAAAGAAAAGTTTGTCCTGTCTATTCGACCATAATCACAAAACCAAACAAGTTAAGTAGACAATCAAATTCAGTATCATATGTGAATTTAAGAATAAACAACAAATTTTTACACAATTAAAAGATACACAAGATATCAGATAATGCAACTCTAAAATTGAAAAACTCAAATAAACACACAGACTCCTAATGCAAAATTGAAAGTGATTGGCCATTTACAACAATAACAAAAGATATATTAATATGAACTTGAGAACAGAATAAAACAGAAACATTGGGTGTCATGTCATGTGTTGCATCGAGTTAAGAACCCAAATAGAGTTAAACATATCACACACAAATATAACTGCAAAAGGCATGGTCATCGTATTAGTTGTATAGGGAGGGTTGCTTCACTTTGGACAAACGTGAGTGGAGTGCCCATGGTTGTCATATATTTGGCAAGCACCTTGAAGGAAAACATCAGAGAGAGTAGGTAGCAAAGAGGCTGGTACAAAGAACACAAGCTAATTCATTTTGTTAAGTAAAGAATATGAGAATTTGCATGTCCGTATATAATTTCTATTTAGATATGCTATTTAAGCTCTAATATTGCAAGCCTTCTATTTTTGTTTTTAAGCTCTATGATTCTTATAATAAAATTGATCTTAATAGGTTTATGCATAGAATTTACAGTTGTCGGATTTGGTTTAATGCACATGCAACATAATATTATGCCAGCTTAAATGTTGTTTACTTGTGCTAAGTTGTGGTTATTGCACTGCAAATTAATCATTAATTAAAACCAATCGGCACCTCCCCAATACCATGGAACAATAAATAAAATTTTGAGCAACAAATTTTAGATCCATTGGTTCCTCGGATTTATTTAATTTGAATTGATAAGATTCTAAAATATATAATATAGTTTTTAATATTATATTTATTAATAAAAGAATTAACTTTCCCAATAAATATTCCATTAACTTTCCTTCTGTAGTATTCGCAAACAACCTTTATTCATTCTTCTCCTTATGTAAATCGGTTTTTGTTTTTGAGTGATTCATAAATGGCAAAGGGTGTGATGACGGTGTTGGTTTTGGCAGCTTTTGTACAATCTGCAGCTACTCTCTCTATCTCCGGTCAAAGTACTAGTGAGAAGGAGCCATCACCGGCTCCTTCATTGGACACCGAAGCCGCTTCTCTCTCCCGGTTTTCGGTTCCATGGTTGGTTTTTCTCTTGTTCTATCTCGTTCTTCTTGCTCTTTTGAAACAGTAAGAGCTTTTATCGATGTATTCTTTGTTACTTATAGTTATCATTCACAATTATTTATAATATTTTTTTTTTCCTTCTTTTTTTTTTATTATTAGTGTCATTTCAGTTTAATCAATTTGCTTGAACTTGAAGCAGTCAAAATGAGTAATTTGTTCATCATGTCAATTATGCAAATACTAATCTCCCACTGCTCAAATGTTGAATCGCGCACCAATCTTGTCTTACTGAAGACACAATTCTTCCATACTAGTCAAAATTATATAATTGATGGAGTATGTATTTGTCAAATTTTATTTGTAAATCAATATCCCAAAAAACTATGTATGGATTCCTTATATGCATTCTTCCTATCAAAGAAATTAACCGTGAGGAAAGTGGGGAGGCGAATTTGAACCCCTTTTGTGTAGAATTAGCTGCTAGAGCAATTATTGCAGATGAAAAAACAACCCACTTTTTGTTTAATTAACACCTAGGGAACAGTTACAATGATAGTGGAGTATAAACGATATTTGATCCATAATTTATGAATTCATATATTGAAACAAAGAAATTATTTTCACGAATTATGCCAATAAATCTCTTAAGAATTATTAATGAATAAACCTTATGTTTATTTTAAGTCCAAACTGATTTGTTAATCTCAACCAAATGTGAACAAAATGAGAAAACACATCAATAGAATAAACGATTTTTATAATACCCATAAGTGTGTAGTAATGTCATTTCTGTTATTTTATGTCAAGTTTGAATTTTTGTAATTATAGATATATTCAAGTGTGATTAAACCAAAGAAATTAAATATTAAGTATTTGATCAGTTGTTCAGTGTGTTGAACGTCTGTTCATAAAAGGCCAAGTGGATGAATAAGATAGTGTGTCATATCATAAGTAGATTAAGTGACAAAATTTTTTTCTACCAAGTAGAATGCCTATTTTGACAGTCACCTGATTTAAAAATCTATGAAAAGAGGCATGAATCCATGTCCCCTGCCTCGATAAGCATATACCAAAATCATGAAAATTGTTGTTCTATTATTTTCTAGCAAAAATTCTAATGGTAGATTTTGATCGAACAAAAGTTCAACATCAAAAGGGTTAAAGCGATCAAGTAGGAGATTTTGAATTTTCATATGGAATGTTTACTGTGATCAAATTTGATTGAGTTGTGATATGATGTATATGTGATATATCTTATGAGAAATACTTGTATATGAAGGGATTAAAATTTCTGTAGAAATAAATATATTGTTTGTTTGGATATTGAACAATGAAATAAGTTGAATCATGGCAGTTTGATTATTTAATCAATTTGGATTTGTTGTGGTTAGTTATTTAAAAGCTTGATTTTGGGTTTAAATTATGCTAATAATTGTAATGAATGGGTTAAATTGTTTTGGATTGAGAATTCTGACAATGGCAATTGGCATTCATCACTCTAGATGCAATGAAACAACCATTTCAAGGATAGGAATGGTCATTCCTCTGTAGAATTAGGGTTTCACAAATCGCAATAGAATGGTTATCTTAAAAACAAATACAATTGTCTCTAGTACATAGATTAGGTTGCGATGAATGCCTTGTTAAAGTATAGTATGACCATTTATATAAGATATTATGAAAATACCCTAGATGGATGAATGATCATGGAAGAGAAATTGAGGGAGACATTTGTGAAATGATAGTGAACTTATGTGCAAAGACTTGAATGATCATTTGTAAAGTTAAGGGCATAAACGATCATAAAGGAGAAACAATGATTGTTCATGGTAAAGGAAGTGAATTTACGTTCCTTTAATAGTGAACAACTGTACATTAAGAAAGGAAATTAAATGAACATTTCCTATAAGTTAACAACCATATGAGAAGTTGTCCCACAAGTTCTTAAGGGGACATCAAGGGTATGCAATAGTACTGAAGCATGCCTACAGTAAGCTATGAATTAAGGCATAAGTCATGATCATGTTTAAGAAAGATGAAAGTGATGTTTATTAAGGGCTTGAATGCATATTCATTGATTTTATGAAAACGTATCATAGTTTTATGCATGAGGAAAGTCAATGTCTTTAATATATTTTCTGAGTTCTTAGGGTGTAGAGCCATCTGGACTTGATCACGTAATACACATATGGACCTAAGGTTCTTGTACTATATGTGTGAGACTCAATCTCGTGGTACACATTTGAGCCTAGAGTACCAATAATATTTATGTGAGACTTGTTCTATACATTTTACACTTTTATGACATTCACGAAAACATGTTTTCTTATGAATTTTTCAAAGGATATGTTTTCTTGTGAGGATTGTATGAGATGACACTTATGAGATTCTTCATACACATGCCCAAAATAGGGTATAACTATGTTATAATAATCTAATAAACGTGTGTATAGAAAGGAGACTACACAATTATGTTACTCACAAGGTCAGGGTGTTGAATCCTTGCTTCAACCTAGTTCGATTGATATGGTTACAATTTTTTTTTTTTTTTAAAAGGATATTCTATGAAAAATGTTGTCCAATGTTTTAAGAAATGTTTTTCACGCGTTTGTATTCCATGTCATCAAAGTTCTAGGTCCAAAAATGTATCTTAGCTAATTAAGTTTATATTTTATAGTAATGTAAGGTTATATTATGGAAAGGCTTAAGAGAATCCAAGTGTATGACATAATATCTCATACTTAATGCGTGATTATTATTCATTCATTTCTTTTAAATGTTTTACAAGTAATAAGTAATAAGTAATTTATCAGTTATTGAGAAACAAGTCAATTATAAACATTCATGAAGGCCTATGAATGTGAAATTATAGTTGGATTTGCTCTTGGTAACAAATCAATATTGCTATTGATAGTATTATAATAAAACTATGTGTATTTTTAATAAGTATTAATTTCGGTATTATGTATTGAATAATTTTGAATTAATTAATGAAATATTTAACTATATAATAATATTTTATTATAAATATCTAAATTAATAATCATTATAAGTATACATATTTAGGAGTATTATCAATTATCTTACTAGTTTGACTTTTTTTTTTAAATAAGAAAGATCTATGAATTCATAGATTATAATTGGAGGCTTATGCGTACTGTAGAATTATTGGCGAGTGTTCGTCCACCGCAGGTACTGAATAATACTTCTACCAATGAAATGAAGTAAATTAACGGCCAAACGAGTAATTCCCATCCAAATTTTAATGTGTTTTTAAAGTTACACTAATAGAATTTAAAAAATTTAAAATTTCACTCACGAAGAAATTGCTGTTAGAATTAGAATTTTTTATTAGAGTAGGGGTAAAATTGTTCTTTTACTAATAATATTAAAAAATATAAAATTTATTATATTTTATCCTTAAGTTTTAAAAACTAATAACTTCACTTCTGCCTAAAGTTTTTTAATTTTAAAAAGTCACATTTTTCTCTCCAAATTTTTTCTTCAGCCCTGTAGTCACCATCTCTTCATTGTCAGATCTCTCTGTATCTGACAAAGAGATCTACTTCAGATTGTTTTTTTGTGTATCAACTAACGGTTTATGGTAGAAAACAGAGGTTATCAGTACTAGAGATGGTGGCTGGAGGGGAGAAGAAAAAAAATCCATATTTAGAGAGAAAATATGATTTTTTAAAGTTAAAAAACTCTAAATAGAAGTGAAATATTAGTTTTTTAAACTTAGGAGGAAAAACATAATAAATTTATTATTTTTTAATATTATTAACAAAATAACAATTTTATCTCTGTCTTTAGTGAAAAATTTTAGCTCTAATTGACTTATAAATGAGATTTTTAGTTTTTTAAATCCTGTAAATGTGATTTTAGGAGTGCATAAAAAATTGAGTGGGAAATAGTCCTTTTGGCCTAAATTAAATTAAGAAATGATCAAAGATCTCCGCTGTCCAAAACGACCCAATCAATTCCCACGTTCCAACATCGACCAACAGACTTACAAATTTTTACACAACTGTGGTTGCCCTTCAAGTTGAGGGTATCGGGCTCCACACGCCGCGTAAATTCATCTATATATACTTCTTTGTCCTTCCAGTTTAAGCATTCAACCATCTCACTACTCTCTCATTTTCTTATTATTCCGATTTCTAATTAAGTTCTTTGTTTCAAACAACTTCTTTTTTAATAATGGCGAAACTTATAAATGGCAGCTCAAAGGCCTTGATGATGGCGTTGGTTTTTGCAGCCTTTGCAATGGCTGCAACCACTGTCTCTGCTCAAAGTATTGACCTGGCTCCGACACCGGCTCCTTCTTTGGACACCGGAGCTGCCTTTACTCTGCCCGGTTCCGGTGTCATTATTGGTTCCTCCCTTGTTATCTCTCTTTTTGCTCTCTTCAAGCTATGATCACAAATTTTGTTTTATTATGGAACTGGGATAATTCATATTATTGGAAGTAGGGTAAATTTGGGATGAATTCTTTATGTATTTATTATTTATATTATTAATGAAAAAAATAAATTATTACTGATTTTTCTCTCCTTCAATTCTGCTTCGAATTTACTTATGTTTCACCGAATTAATTTGCCATCATAGTGAAGTACTTATTTATCAAAATGAGTAACAATCTATTTGAATTCGATTTAAATAAATATTCAAACTGTTTATGTTTAAACTCAATTCAATAATAACCAAAACAATCTAGATTCGATGCGAGCGAAATTACAAATAAGCTTGAGCGCAACTCAATAGACTGAATTTAAAGAAGAGGAAGCTAACAATTAAGGAAGTGGTTACAAAGTGAACTGGAATTAATGAATACTATATGCATTATTGGAAAGTTTATCTACCCGAATGCATGATTGTACAAAGCATAAAATTTCTTTTAAATTACACGAAAAATTTTCAAAGTGACAAAACAAAACATTTTTATACTATTTATTGGGTGTCACATTTTTTAGTATATTGGGCACCATAAGCTGCGGAAAAAACACTTATAAATATTCCATCAACCTTCTCTTTGTGGCACTGAACAAACCCATTACTGCAAAATTACAAGTTGTTTGTTTAGTAATTAATGGCGAAAGTTAGGAGCTCAAAGGCCTTGATAATGCAATGCTGTTGGTTTTGGTAGGGGCTTCGGCTACTGTCTCAACTCAAAGTAACGAGGTGCCACCGACTCCAGCTCCTTCACTGGACAGCGGAGCTCCTTATGACAATACAATTAGTCAAAGACACAAATTTTATGTGATTCGATAATATACTTATATTTAGGGAATCTTTATTTGTTATAAACTTTGAAGAAAATAAGTGTAAAATCATTACATTATGTAAACTAGAGTTTTCTTTATATAGTGAAATCTTAAATAGAATTTTACTCAAATTGAAATTCTTTATATCTAACTGACAGAACGAATATTTGTTCTTCTTGGAATGAGCTCGTTGCTCTTCTCATTATACTTCCCACGAATCAATATATTTAGAACAACTTCATTCCTTTCTCAAACAACCTAACTTCTCCTTGGAACAACTACAACACTTTTAGAATAACAAAAAATAAATAAAATTGTGGAACAATCCATTTACTCTCTACAATGCTTGGAACTGTCGTTCCATGCTTAGAACGATCCTTTTTTTTTACTTCGTTGTTTGACACACTTGTTCTTCCTATGATGAAATGCCTAATATTAAATCATTCTTGAAACTTTAAGTTGATGTATTTTAGAATGTGATCTACTATTATTTAACAATCTTCATCTTGGCCAATATTTGCATCCTTAAAAGACCTTCTCAACCTTGAAAACATGCATCTCAACATAAAACTCCAACCTCGTACTACTTAACATGTAGTAACTTGGAGCAAGTCCAAATTGATTGGATCTTTAAGGGCTATTTTAAAATTTTAAGAAACCGAATATAGACCAAAAACAATAAAATCAAGATCTAATTAAAATTTATGATCAAGGATACGAAAATATACACATATACATACAACTTTAGAACCATATTGTCATTTTGAGGCTCCACTAATGACAAAATCCGACATGATTGATTCCATAACTCCTCAGAAGGCAACATGATTCTTACTTGTCCACATAGAGACGCTAAGAAGTCCACACAATGTTGGTAAAGATGCTAGAAGTACACATAAGTGCTAGCACATGTTGATAGTGAATGAAATTGTGAGTTTTTGACAAGATGAAAGAAAGAATGTTTTGTAAGGTTTTTCATGTATTGTAATCTCAAAATTCAGAATATGGTAGCAGAATAAATTAAAAATTTTGCATGATAAACTATTCCCTTGGATTAAGAGGCAATTATACATGTGTCATAAAAAAAAGAAAAAAAGAATGGGCAAAAACCTTTATACTTACGTTTGGTGAATTCTATTTGAATTTGCCCCGAATCTATCTTAGATAGAATGCTTCCTCTGTTATTTTAACAAGAACCTATTGTTCCACATAAGGACTATATGATGACCAGGGGATATACATGTATAAGACTGTGATGATTGAATTGAATATATTTTAAGGAGATGAGGAGAAGAAATTGAAAGAAAAATGTTCTTCTCCTTGAGAGGGAGACAACTGGAGAAAGTGTGTGTGAGAGATATGAAACTTGGTTGCTAGGGTTATGTTATGTTATGAATTTATATCATAACCCTAGAAGCCCCTTTATATACTCCAATCCAAGTGATTGGTATTTGCAGAATTGGGTTAATCCCTTAATTTACAGGCCAAAGTATTTATTCCCACTCAAAGATTGCTTATTTCCCAAATTCCTACCCTTTAACTTTGAAAACCCATTTAGTCACTTATGAGTTGCTAAGTTTGTTAGTTTTAAGGGCAAAATAGTCATTTTACCTATAATATTAAAACTAAACTAAAATTTATTTTCTTTTCTCCCTAAACCTTTACAAGTAATAATTTTCTCCCAGGCCAAATTTTAAAAAACAACGTTTTCCCCTAGATTTTACTCTTCAAACTCCAACCGCTCTTTCAATGTCATCTCCAGTGGTCTCTCCCTCTGATGATTTGTCTCTCCTCATCCTTCCCTCCTCTAGCTGACAATTCAAGCTAGGAAGACTAGAGATCTCATCTTTCCAAACAAGAGATGATCTCTTATCTTCGTCTTCCCCGCTTGAATTGTAAGTTGGAGGAGGGAGAAATGAGGAGAGATAGACCGTTGGAGGGAAAGAACGCATCAGGAGGGAGAGACCACTTGTGATAGCGTAAGAGGTGTAGTCAGGAAGATAAAGCTCTTTGCCTTCCCAGATGATCTCTCGTTTTTATTTGGGAAGGCGGGATGAAGCTTTTTGTTTTTCTCGCTTGAATCATCGGTGGGAGGAGCAAGAGATGAGGAGAGACAAACCACCGGAGTGAG